>NC_057807.1:658480992-658732547 GCF_018294505.1 Triticum aestivum
TGGACCGAGGGCCTGGTGAACATCGCCGCGGTCATCGACGGGGAGCTGGCGCAGCTAGGGATGGAGGACTTCGGGTACTCTTTCGACGAGCATCTCCAGCCCAGCGCCAAGCTCAGCCTGTTCTTCAAGGGCGTGGCGACGGCCCTCCAGCGGCTTCGGGAGAAGATCCCAAAGCAGCTGGCCGACGAGTCGCGCAAGATTTGCGCGGGAGTTCTTCAGAAGGTGCTGGTGAAGGTGGCTTTCCGCAACCCGGGCCTCAACCTCACCAACGTCCTCAGATCCCTGCCGCCCGACGCCGATCTGGAAGCGCTCAAGGCCCTTGTCGCACCCATTGTGGACAAGGTGAGTCGGATCAAAAGGGTTGAGGGCGATCGCGTAGACTAGGCCGCCCGTTTTATCTTTTTCCTTGTCGCTGTAGTCATGTCATGGGAACAATGTGTTAGAGCTGCGACAAGTTATCTTGTAATATAACTTTATTTTGGATATGATTGCTATGTTATTTCCTTTACTAGATCCCTTGCTTTGTATGTTTTACCCTACGCTTTTAGGGAACTTGTCGGCGCAGGCACCCGAGCCGCGAGCGCTGAGTGCGGGACGTCAGCAGCCTGCTGGCGGTGCCGCTCCGACAAGAAACCTTGTCGCGACTAGTTGCAGCACACTTAAGTTGTTGAGCGGACTCGAAACAAAGTAAGGGCGCATCTAGCTACGAGTTGGTTCCTCCGCGCACAGGTTTTCCATACAAAGCACAGTCGTTCGAGGAAGATAACTTAAAAATTAAAACTAATTTCTCAAACTTTGGCAACTTAGCTTTTCTGTCGTTTGCTTCCCGGCAAGGCGAATCTTCCTTAAACGACGCCTGGTCCACACCATTATCTTCTCCTTCCCCCCGGAAAACTTGTGTGCGAGGGAACCTTCTTTTCCTTTGTTTGAGAAAAAGAAAGAAGAGAAAATAAAGATATGGGGCCTTTCGGCTCGTTATTGCTTACCGGGGGTAGGTGCTGCACAAAGTGTCAGATAAAGCATGCAAATGTAAAGTAAAAAGCATGAAACTGACAAGATGTGCGGAGCACATGAGCTTTACTTATGCACGGGATCTGCCCCCGGCTTTGTACAAAGGATTACATGCAACAGCGGCAAGACTTGTACAAAAGGTGGTTGCTGGAACAGGTTCCGGCAACCGCGCCCTACGGGTAAAACTTACGAAGATGCTCAATGTTCCAGGAGTTGCTCACCGGAATGCCATCTTCGGTCTCAAGGCGGACAGCGCCAGGCCTAGTGACTCGTTTCACCCGGTAAGGGCCTTCCCACTTCGGCGTCAACTTGTTGGAATTCTTGGCGGACTGAACTCGCCGAAGAACAAGGTCGCCTTCCTCGAAGCTTCTGGCATTAACTTTGCGGCTATGGTAGCGGCGCAAAGCTTGCTGGTATCGAGCAGCTCATACAGCAGCCTGAAGACGGTCCTCCTCAAGGAGCAGGGCGTCATCTTGTCGCAAGCGCTCTTGCTCAAGCTCATCATAAGCGAGCACTCGAGGTGACCTGTATACGAGTTCCGTGGGGAGAATTGCCTCCGCTCCATAGACTAGAGCGAAAGGCGTTTGGCCAGTGGCTCGATTTGGCGTCGTCCTGATCGACCAAAGAACCACCGACAGCTCCTCGATCCAGTTTCTTCCGCACCTGTGCAGCCTGTCGACAGTCCTGGTCTTGAGCCCGTGCAGCACTTCAGCATTTGCCCTCTCCGCTTGACCGTTGCTTCTCGGATGAGCAACAGAAGCGAAGCAGATCTTGGCACCAAGATCTTGGACGTACTGCATGAAGGTGCGGCTTGTGAATTGTGTGCTGTTGTTGGTGATGATCTGGTTAGGGATCCCGAAACGGCAAACAATCGACCTGAAGAACTTGACTGCTGACTGTGCTGTCACCTTCCTCACTGGTTCCACTTCCGGCCACTTTGTGAACTTGTCGATTGCAACGTACAAGTACTCAAAGCCCCCGACAGCTCGGGGGAAAGGGCCGAGGATATCGAGCCCCCAGACCGAAAATGGCCAGGATAAAGGGATCGTCTGGAGAGCTTGAGCTGGCTAGTGTATCTGGTTGGAATGGAACTGGCACGCTTCACACTTGGTTACTTGTGCAGTTGCATCCTGGAGGGCTGTCGGCCAAAAGAAACCTTGCCGGAAAGCTTTGCCGGCAAGTGCTCTTGCGCCAATGTGGTGACCACATATGCCTCCATGTATCTCTGCCAACAGCTTCTGTCCGTCTTCCCGGCAAATACACTTCAATTTCACACCGTTGAGTCTTCTTCTGTACAGTATGTTGTCGACAAACTGGTACATACTTGACTGCCGGGCTACTTTTTCCGCTTCTTCTTGCTCTTCGGGAAGTTCTCTTGTCTGAAGGAAATGGACAATCTGTTGTGCCCATGCTGGAGCTTGCGGCTCGACAACAAGGACTAAAGGCACCTCTGCTGCTGCGGGAACATCCGCTTCTACGGCGAGAACCTGCGGCTCAGCCGGAGCTTGATGTTCCCCGGCAAGCTTGCCGGAGCAAAACTTGTCGGGAGCGTCTGCTTCGACGGAACAAGCACTAAGACTTGCCGGAGCAAACTGCTCCTCAGCATCCTTTGGCGTTGATTTTGGGGACCTTCTTGGCGGCGGCTTCGGGAAGCTCTGCCGGAAAGTAGTCGCCGGAAATCAACTTTCTCTTCTTGCTCTGTCCAGTTGATGGTGTCACGGATGGTTGAGTCAGCTTGAGCACAAAGATCCCTGGTTCCACAGGTAACTTAAGTGCGGCGCACTTTGACAGGCCATCAGCAATGTCATTCTGAGCTCTTGGAACATGTTCCATTTGTAGGCCGTCAAAGTGCTCTTCTAGCTTTCTCACTTCATCAACATAAGCTTCCATCAATGGACTCTGATAATTCTTGTTCACTTGGCGGACGACAAGCTGTGAGTCTCCCCTGACAATGAGCTTTCTTAATCCCAAGGTCTGCCGCGATCCTGAGACCGGCAAGCAAGCCTTCATACTCTGCAGTATTGTTCGTTGCTTGCTCCTTGGGAAAGTGCATCTGGACTACGTACTTGAGGTGCTCTCCGGTGGGTGCGACAAGCAGCACGCCCGCACCGGCGCCTTGCAGCGAGAAGGCACCATCAAAGTACATCAGCCACTCTTTGCTTGCCTCCTTGACGGGGATGCTCGTCTCTGGAATTTCTTCATCTGGTGTTGGCGTCCACTCTGCTACGAACTCTGCCAATGCTCTGCTTTGGATAGTTGAAGTGCTTTCAAACTTGAGGCCAAAGCTTGACAGTTCCAGTGCCCACTCGACAATCCTGCCTGTTGCTTCTGCGTTTTGCAGTATCCTCTTCAACGGAAAGCGAGTGACAACTGTGATCTCATGTGCTTGGAAGTAATGGCGCAGCTTTCTCGAGGCCATGAGAAGGCCGAAAAGCAACTTCTGTACACCAGAGTACCTTGACCTAGCCCCCTGCAAAAGGGAACTGACAAAGTAAACTGGGCGCTGCACCATTCTCTTCTGCATCTCCTTATGCGTCTGCGCAGATCCATCTTTGTCGGGACCAGAGCTTGCCGGACCAGATCTTGCCGGTGAAGCCCCCTCCTTGTCGCTGGATGCATCTGCCATGGTTGCTGGCTCATCATCTGCCTCCCTCTCCGCCACTAACGCAGCAGTAACCACTTGATTGGTTGCCGCTATATACAGCAGCAACTTCTCTTCTGGCCTAGGTGCGCCAAGTGTTGGAGTGGAGGATAGGTATCTCTTCAAGTCCTGCAGCGCAGCCTCCGCTTCCGGAGTCCATTTCATTGGACCTGCCTTTTTCAATATTTTGAAAAACGGCAGGGCGCGCTCAGCAGATCTAGAGATAAACCTGCTGAGAGCAGCCACGCAACCGGCAAGTCTTCGTACATCCTTGACGCGCTTTGGTGCTTCAATCTGCTCAATGGCCTTGATCTTGTCGGGATTGGCTTCAATTCCCCGCTGAGACACAAAGAACCCGAGAAGCTTGCCGGAAGGGACTCCAAACACACACTTCTCGGGGTTCAGCTTGAGGTTGATCTTGCGCAGATTTGCAAATGTTTCATCTAAATCTTGGATCAGAGTCGCTTTGTCCTTGCTCTTGACCACTATGTCATCCATGTAGGCTTCCACATTTCTGTGCATTTGCGGCTCAAAAGCGTGATGGACTACCCTTGCAAATGTTGAACCAGCATTCTTCAAACCAAAGGGCATCCGTACAAAACAGTATGTGCCACATGGGGTAATGAACGCGGTTTTCTCCTCATCCTCTTCTGCCATGAAGATCTGATGGTATCCTGAGTATGCATCAAGAAATGAAAGCAAGTCACATCCGGCTGTGGAGTCAACAATCTGGTCGATGCGCGGCAAGGGAAATGGGTCTTTGGGACAAGCTTTATTGACATCGGTAAAATCGATACAAAGCCTCCATTTCCCGTTGGCTTTGCGTACGACAACAAGATTGGCCAACCACGTAGGATGGAGCACTCCTCTGACAAGGCCTGCTGCTTCCAACTTCTTGATTTCTTCTGCAATGAATTCTTGGCGCTCCACTGCTTGTTTCCTGACTCTCTGCTTGACGGGCCGCGCATGAGGACAGACGGCAAGGTGGTGCTCAATTACTTTCCTGGGAACACCGGGGATGTCAGACGGTTGCCATGCAAACACGTCGACATTCGCCCGCAGGAAAGCAACGAGCGCGCTTTCCTATTTAGGATCGAGCGTGGCACTGATGGTGAAGGTACCACCAGTGCCGTCCTCCTTGGCGGACACCTTCTTGGTCTCTGGTGGAGCTGCCATTGCCTTCTTACACTTGCCGGTGGAGCTCGATGGTGCGTCCTCGACGGTAGCGCAGCACTCCGAAGAGGTGCGCTTGCCGGAGTGGGCATCAGAACTCTTGCCGGACTTGGTCTTCTTCTTCCCCCCGGGAGCTTCAGCGGCAAGTGACGTGCGATCCGCTGCGGCTGCTGCTTCCCGGTAGATCTTGTCGGCGCAGATAAGAGCATCCTTCTTGTCGCCAGGGACAGAGATGACGCTTATCGGGCCTGGCATCTTCAGTACGTTGTATGCATAGTGAGAGGCTGCCATGAATTTGGCGAGTGCTGGACGGCCGAGTATCCCATTGTAAGGCAATGGGAAAGTCAGCAACGTCAAAAGTGACCCTCTCAGTCCTGAAGTTCAGCTCGCTGCCAAATGTTACCGGCAACGTGATCTTTCCCTTCGGCTTGCTCCTTCCCGGATTGATTCCTTGAAATGTGCCGGTCTCTTCGAGCTCGCTGTCAGGGATCTGGAGTTTCTGGAGCACCGCGGAGGAGATCAGGTTCAAGCCGGCCCCGCCGTCAACTAGCATCTTGTGACCTTGAGGTTGCGGATAGTTGGTGAAACCAACATCGGCAAGCACCCGACCGCAGTTATGCGATCAGGGTGGTCCTCAATATCAAAGATGATAGGCGTGCTGGACCATTTCAGAGGCCTGCGTGACTCGACGGGTGGTTCTGCCGCATTGACTTCCCGCACCCATTGTTTGAGCTGGCGGTGTGAAGTATGCAGAGAAGCACCGCCGTCAACGCACAGGACCTCTGTGGCTTTCTGGAACTCCTGCTCATCGGTCTCGTCATCATCCATGTCTTCGTCGTCGTCGTCATCTTCATCCTTGTCGCGGCCGCGGGGTGGTCTGTCTCCTTGCCGCTGCTTGGCCTTGCCGCGGCGTCCTCCTCGGCCGGGACGTTTCTTGCCGGATCCCCCAGCACCTTCCTGGGCCTTCTCCTTGTCGCGCCGCTCGTATTCAGCCTTTGCTGCTCGACAAGCTGCTCGACTTTCTTGCAGCTCTGGAGGTCATGGCCCTTGGTGCGGTGGATCTTGCAGTACTGCTTGTTGGTGCCGTCCTGCTTGTCGGCGGCCGCCACAGCCTCTGCGGCAATCTCCTTGCCGGAGCCACCAGCTTTGGCTTTCTGGGCGCCACCTCCGTTGCCGGACTGCTCGACAACTAGCACCTCTTTGCCTTTCTTCTTTCTGTTATTCCGCCGCCGGTTTTTCCTTGCCGGGGCGGTATCCTCACTGTCAGATCCTCCTGCTCCTGTGTTCTCTCCGGGGAGTCTCCTCCCTTCCTCAGCACGTGCACACTTGTCGGCCAGGGCATATAGCTCACTGACGTCTCTGATCTTGCACATCGCCATCTCCTCCCGCATCCTGCGGTTCCGCACGTTCTGATGGAACGCGCTGATCACTGCGGCAGGGTGGACATCTGGGATGTTATGCTGTACGCGGCTGAATCTCTGTATGTACTTGCGCAAGGGCTCTCCTTCCTTCTGGGCGAGCAGGTGAAGGTCACTCTCTTGGCCATGAGGCTTGTGGCCGCCTGTGAAGGCGCCGACAAACTGATGGCACAGGTCAGCCCAGGAAGATATGGAGTTGTCCGGCAAGTGCATGAGCCAGGATCTGACATTGGGCTTGAGCACCAACGGGAAGTAGTTGGCAAGGATCTTGTCGTCTCGCCCCCCAGCAGCTTGCACCGCAATGGTGTAGATGCTGAGGAACTCCGACGGGTGCGTCTTGCCGTCGTACTTCTCCGGTACATCTGGCTTGAAATTCTTCATGCTGGGCCACTGGACCTGCCGCAGCTCACGAGTGAACGCAGGGCAACCTACCGCGTACGGCAAGTTGCCTGGTTCACCGGGTGCGTGCATGTCAACAGAGGTCCCAGCGCGCTTGTCGGATTGACGTCGCGCTTCTCTTCGGCGCTTGATGCGAGTTCGAGCGTCTTCTTGCTGTCTATCGCGAAGAACTTGACGCTGATCACGACGAGCTCGTGGATCCGACGATGTGGTGGAGTCGCTGTCGAGGTGGATCCGGCGAGTCGGTGATCTTGGCCTTCGGGGTGGAGAGTGCATGGTGGTTGCACCCCCACCAGTTTCGTCGCCACCGGCTCGCGCCTGGCAGTCCTGCCGCGGCAGCGACGTGCTCGGCTGCCGTGGAGTGTCGCCGTTGGTGAAGCCGATGAGGCTCTGAATGGTGGCCCTCCATTGGTCGATCTTGTCTTCCGCAGGAGGATAGTCCAGGAGCAGTTGAGCTCGTGCCAGAGCTTCTGCTGGAGTGGTGGGCGGTAGTGGTGATCGGTGCAAGGAGCGGGATGTGCTCGGACTTCTAACTATGTTAGAAGGAGCAGTACCCCGTCCGGGCGACCGTGCCTCACTCGTGCCAGCATGTTGGTGTGCATGCTGGTCTTGAGCGCCCCGAGGCCCACCAACTTGATCTTGGTCCAACAAGCGTATGGTACTGCGAACACCATGACGCTGTCGGTCCTGCGTCTCCTGAGAGGGGCGCGGCGGATGTGAAGACACCAGGGTTTGTGCAGCCTTGTCCTTGGACCTCGCAGCACCGTGAGCTTCCTCATCAATGTCTGTTCTTCCACCAGCGTCAACCTCACCACCTGTTTGCTCCGGTGGCGGTGAGATCGACGCGGACGGAGCAGCTGCCTCCGAAGCCTTCTTCTTCGGTGGCATGTTGATGAAGAAAATGAAGATCTGGCTCATGTGAACGCCGGATCAGGTTCGCACAATCTCGACGCCCCCTACCTGGCGCGCCAAAGATGTCGGGGAAACTGATCCACGAGCACCTATGGGACCGGCGGACCGAGCCCCTTTCGGTTCGGCGGGGGGCGGAGGTCGCACGAAGAGCAGATCGAGGCGAATCACACGAGCAGTTTACCCAGCTTCGGAGCTCTCCGGAGAGATAATACTCCTACTGCTGCTTGTTTGATTGTATTGTGTTCTTGCTCAAGAGAGCTAAGTGTTTTCCTAGCTTCGAATGGAACGAACTAGCCGAATTTGCGAACCAGTCGAGCCGAACCTCTTCTACGTTGCGCATGGGCCTCCTTTTATATGCGCAAGGGGTCACCGACAGGTGGCAACGTAGAGAAGGGTAAAAACGTAAAAAAGAGAGGCAGTTGGCACAGTTGCCTGCACAGTGCACCCTACCTAACCCTGACGGCAGGGGACAAGGGCATTAAATGCCCGTCTGTGTCGCCCAAACAGTGCAGAAAAGGACCGTTAGGTGTGCCACCGTTCGCCACGATGGCGATCTTGTCAGCGTCGCATGCCTCCGTGCACCGCTGGCTGCACAGCCCTCCGCCACGCGCGCCCGGAGAGGCCCCCAGGGCGACACGTTGGTGGATGCGCTGGAGCATGGGCACAGAGTGGTCGCGGTCGTGGTCTTGTCGCGCCCGGAAGCTTGTGGCTCGCCAGGCCTTGCCGGGACGCGTGGCGCGTCGCGGCAAGTTCCTTGAGATGCCTCGGTTGGCCTTCCCGGCAAGCTCCTCTTGCCGGGGCCTTGTCTTCTTGACTTGAATACTTTGTTCTTGAATGGCTCCAAAGGAGCCACGGAGTATCTTGGCGGTCACCCGGCAAGCCCTTGCCGCGGGGCGCTGCAATTGCCCGTGCACAAGTTCGGGGTACTAGGGTACCCCTATTCTAGTACACCGACAACCGCCTAGCTTCACATACCAACAAAATAAAAAGTTTTTCTATGACTTGTGACATTACTTTTGGGATGACCCACATCTTTATAAAGAAGGAGTAGATGGTGTTATTAGACGTTGTGTACCTGAGCATGAATAGGAACAGATCCTACGCAAGTGTCACTCCGAAGCTTATGGAGGACATCACGCTGGAGATAGAACTGCACATAAGGTATTGCAATCCGGTTTTTATTGGCCTACTCTCTTCAAGGATGCTCGTAAGTTTGTTTTGTCTTGCGATGAATGTCAAAGAATTGGTAATATTAGTAAACGTCAAGAAATGCCTATGAATTATTCGCTTGTTATTGAGCCATTTGATGTTTGGGGCTTTGATTATATGGGACCTTTTCCTGCCTCTAATGGTTACACTCATATTTTAGTTGTTGTTGATTACGTTACTAAGTGGGTAGAAGCTATTCCAACTAGTAGTGCTGATCATAACACTTCTATTAAAATGCTTAAGGAAGTTATTTTTCCGAGGTTTGGAGTCCCTAGATACTTAATGACCGATGGTGGTTCACACTTTATTCATGGTGCTTTCCGTAAGATGCTTGCTAAATACGATGTTAATCATAGAATTGCATCTCCATATCACCCGCAGTCTAGTGGTCAGGTAGAATTGAGCAATAGAGAGCTCAAATTAATTTTGCAAAAGACTGTCAATAGGTCTAGAAAGAATTGGTCCAAGAAACTTGATGATGCATTATGGGCCTATAAAACTGCTTATAAAAATCCTATGGGTATGTCTCTGTACAAAATGGTCTATGGAAAAGCTTGTCCCTTACCTCTCGAACTAGAACTATGATTTCAAACTTGCCGGTGAGAAGAGGTTATTTGATATTAGCTCACTTGATGAATGGAGAGCCCAAGCTTATGAAAATGCCAAGTTGTTTGAAGAAAAAGTTAAAAGATGGCATGACAAAAGGATACAAAAGCGTGAGTTTAATGTAGGTGATTATGTATTGCTATACAACTCTCGTTTAAGATTTTTTGCAGGAAAACTTCTCTCTAAATGGGAAGGTCCCTACGTTATCGAGGAGGTCTATCGTTCCGGTGCCATAAAAATCAACAACTTCGCAGGCACAAATCCGAAGGTGGTAAACGGTCAAAGGATCAAGCACTATATCTCAGGTAATCCTATAAATGTTGAAACTAATGTTATTGAAACCATAACCCCGGAGGAATATATAAAGGACACTTTCCAGAACGTTCCAGACTCCGGAAAGGAATAGGTATGTGGTACGGTAAGTAAACCGACTCCAAAACAATTTTTAAGGCAATATTTCTCCGTTTTGGAATATTTAGAAAAATAGAAAAATAAGTAGCAGTCCGGGGAGGACACGAGGCCTCCATGAGGGTGGAGGGCGCGCCCTACCCCCCTGGGGGCGCCCCCCTACCTCGTGAGCACCTCGTGTGCCCTCCGGACTCTGTTTCCTTGCACGATACGTATTTTGGTCGGTAAAAATTCATTATATATACTCCCGAAGGTTTTGAATCTCGTATCATGCAAATCTCCTCTGTTTTTGTTTCGAGCTATTTTTCTGACAGGTCTAGAGCACCACGACTTATCCCTCCTCCAACAACGAAGACAAGGATGGTTGGCTATTGAAGATAGAGTTGAAAAGAGAGGAACCAGAAGAAATCATCAAGGATGAAAGGATCAAGAAGGCTATGAGGTTCAAGCTCCGGTGGTGAAAGAAGAAGATATCCCTCAACCTTTACCTCACCTTTTCACTCCAACAGAGATTCAAGCCTTCCAGATGATTAAGTTAGCTTGCATACAGAACAAGTATCTTACATGGGAGAATATTTTGTTGAAGGATCATATTGCCAGGCTCAAGAACATTATCCGCAAGTTGGAGGAACTTTTACGCTTGATGTGCGATTATCCACCGTCATCATCACCACCTCCATAACCTCCGAGGATATAATCACATGGGTATGGGCACTCCCCTTGGCAACTGCCAAGCTTGGGGGAGGTGCCCTGGTATCGTATCACCATGACAACTCCTATCTTTACAGTTTTTTCTTAGTTCGATCCTATTAGTAGTATCTTGATTTAGTAGAATAAAGTCATGGGATGATTTAGTTTTGAGTTTTGCTTTACGATCCTTCTTTGTAATCAAGTCCGTGAGCTTTATAATAAATATTAGTGTTGAGTCAAGGGCTTGAGTATTTTGCCATGATCTTGGGTGATTAGAAGAAAAAGAATAAAAAGAATCAAGAGTTCATATTGATCTTATTGAAAGTAATGACTTCACATAGAAAGAGTATGATGATTTAAAGTTGTTGGGAGTTGGCAAATATAGCTTTGGTCATCGTTGCAATTAATAGGAAGTAATAAGGAAAGAGAGGTTTCACATATAGATATATTATCATTGACATCTTTTATGATTGGGAGCATTCATTAAAATACGACATGCTAAAGAGTTGATGTTGGACAAGGAAGACAACATAATGAGTTATGTTCTCTTACATCTAAGATAAAGTATGTTGTCATGGTTCCTCTACCGTGTTGAGTTTTCCTTTCCCCCTCATGCTAGCCAATCTTCAGCACTAAGTAGAAATACTACTTGTGCTTCCAAATACCCTTAAACCAGTTTTGCCATGAGAGTCCACCATATCTACCTATGGATTGAGTAAGATCCTTCAAGTTGTCATCGGTGCAAGCAATAAAAATTGCTCTCTAAATATGCATGACTTATTAGTGCAGAGAAATAAGCTTTGTACGAACTTGTTGTGGACGCAATAAAAGCAATGGACTGCATAATAAAGGTTCACATGGAAGGGGCAATATAAAGTGAAGTTCTTTTGCATTAAGATTTTGTGCATCAACCCTAAACACGCATGAAAACCTCTGCTTCCCTCTGCGAAGGGCCTATCTTTTATTATTATCCTCTACCTTATGCAAGAGTCACGGTGATCTTCACCCTTCCTTTTTCATTTTATCCGTTGGCAAGCTCAGCATGTTGGAAAGAACATGTATATATATATATATATATATATATATATATATATATATATATATATATATCTAATTGGATGTGGGGGAGCATGAATTATTATTGTTGACATTACCCTTGACGTAAAAGGTTGTGGGGCAAAAAACTATAAGCCCCTATCTTTCTCTGTGTCCGATTAAAACTCTATAACCACAAGTATCGCGTGAGTGTTAGCAGTTATGAAGGACTAAGTGATAGTTGAGTATGTGGACTTGCTTTTAAGCTCTGACATAGACTCTTTCCGATGTTATGATAAATTGCAATTCCTTCAATGACTGAGATTATAATTGTTGGTGTCCAATAAAGTTTCTGATTCATATTTTGGCTTTGTGAAAAGATCATCACTAGAACATAAGTAATCCTATGACAAAATTTATATATGTTGCTATTATGAAGTAATCATGATGCCTTCATGTCCGTATTTTATTTTTATCGATGCCTCTACCTCTAAACATGAGGACATATTTATTGTTATCGGCTTTTCGCTTGAGGACAAGCGAGGTCTAAGCTTGGGGGAGTTGATACGTCCATTTTGCATCATGCTTTTATGTCAATATTTATTGCATTATGGGCTGTTATTTCACGTTATGTCACAATACTTATGGCTATTCTCTCTTATTTTACAAGGTTTACATGAAGAGGGAGAATGCCGGCAGCTGGAATTCTGGGCTGGAAAAGGAGCAAATATTGAAGGACTATTCTACGCAACTCCAAAAGTCCTGAAACTCCACGGAATACCTTAGAATAAATAAAGAAAAATCATCGCCAAAGATGAAGGCCAGGGGGCCCACACCCTGCTCACGAGGGTGGGGGCGCCCCCCCTGGGCGCGCCCCCTACCTCGTGGGCCCCCTGGTGGCTCTCCGACGTCCATATTCTCCCATATGAAGTCTTTCGATGAGAAAAAAAATAGAAGAGAACCTTTCGGGACGAGACTCCGCCGCCATGAAGCGGAACCTTGGCAGAACCAATCTAGGGCTCCGGCAGAGCTGTTCCACCGGGGACACTTCCCTTCGGAAGGGGGAAATCATCATCATCGTCATCACCAACGCTCCTCTCATCGGGAGAGGGCAATCTCCATCAACATCTTCACCAGCACCATCTCATCTCCAAACCCTAGTTCATCTCTTGTATCCAATTCTTGTCTCCAAGTCCGGGATTGGTGCTAGTAGGTTGCTAGTAGTGTTGATTACTCCTTGTAGTTGATGCTAGTTGGTTTATTTGGTGGAAGATCATATGTTCAGATCCTTTATGCACAATATTACCCCTCTGATTATGAACATGAATATGCTTTGTGAGTAGTTACGTTTGTTCCTGAGGACAAGGGAGAAGTCTTGCTATTAGTAGTCATGTGAATTTGGTATTCGTTCGATATTTTGATAAGATGTATGTTGTCTAACCTCTAGTGGTGTTATGTGAACGTCGACTACATAACACTTCACCATTATTTGGGCCTAGAGGAAGGCATTGGGAAGTAATAAGTAGATGATGGGTTGCTAGAGTGACAGAAGCTTAAACCCTAGTTTATGCGTTGCTTCATAAGGGGCTGATTTGGATCCATATGTTTCATGCTATGGTTAGGTTTACCTTAATACTTTTGTTGTAGTTGCGGATGCTTGCAATAGAGGTTAATCATAAGTGGGATGCTTGTCCAAGTAAGGGCAATACCCAAGCTCCGGTCCACCCACATATCAAATTATCAAAGTACCGAACACGAATCATATGAGCGTGATGAAAACTAGCTTGACGATATTCCCATGTGTCCTCGGGAGCGCTTTTCCTATTATAAGAGTTTGTCCAGGCTTGTCCTTTGCTACAAAAAGGATTGGGCCACCTTGCTGCACTTCATTTACTTTTGTTACTTGTTGCTCGTTACAGTTTGTCCTATCACAAAACTATCTGTTACCACTTATTTCAGTACTTGCAGAGAATATCTTGCCGAAAACCGCTTATCATTTCCTTCTGCTCCTCGTTGGGTTCGACACTCTTACTTATCAAAAGGACTATGATAGATCCCCTATACTTGTGGATCATCACCGCCCGCTGCCCTCGTCGTCGCTGTCGTTGTCTTCCTTGGAACTCTCGCTTGAGGAGGACTCTTCATCGTCGGAGGAGCTCTGTATGCAGCACCTCACGCGGGTCCCAAAGTGCCCGAAGATCTTGACGGAGAGGAGGCCGCCCTCCATTAGTTTGAAATGGAGAGCGAGCCCGTCCGTCAAGCTGTGGAGGCGAGCAAAGGTCTTCCACCCTCGATGAAGATACATGACGTGGGGGCGGGGAACTCGACGTCGACCCACGTGCCGTTGTTCCCGCAACCCCTCATGTGTAGCCGCAGCGCCTACGGCGGATCCAGCTCCATCTCCCGCGCAAATGGGGTCGGAAGGCGAAGGCGACGGCGTGGTGGATGGAGCAACCTGACGAAGAATTCGCAGGGATTATCCCCGACATGGCCCTCCATCAGAGGAAGGGCTGCTGGAGGGGGCGAGGTGGATCTGCCGCCCCGTCCTCCTCTCCCCCGGGCTCCACTGTGGCCTCGGCCTCGCCCCCTCCCCCTCCCTCTAGCGGCCAGCTCCGCCGCTACGAGTTCCAGGGGAGGAGTGATGTGTTGTCCGGCCGAAACCCTCGCCGCCACTGATGAAGCATCGCCACGCCCCCTCGCCATGACAGAAGAAGAAAGGAAGCAGGATGGAGAGAGGCAGGTGGCGAAGGACTGAGAGGCACCGTCCCTCTTGCTCCCCTCTTTATAAAGAGGCGAAGGCGGGGCTCGGCCGCCCCCTCCCAGCCACTCTGGCCTCTTGGAGTGACAGCGAGAGGGGCCGTCGACCGCCCTCCCCGCTCCACTGAAGGCGCAAGGGAATCAACCCGCACGCGCGCAACTACCCACGACCCCTGCGCCTGTCATTCGCTCTGCATGTGGCGAACGTGGCTCAAGGGGCAGACGCAATGGGACGTGTGGAGCGACGGTTCCCGAGCGAGGGCAGTAAATGGGGGTCAGCCCTGCGGTCTCAAAGAGACATGCAAGCCGCCTCTTTACTGTCCACCACAAGGTTACGCTAGCATCACCACGTCATGCGCGCACGCTACCCCCACGTCGCGCATGCAACGCGGGTCATGGGGAAGCGCAGCGGGCAGAACAGTGGCCGCGGTAAAATCCGCCTCGACTGCCCGTGCACCGTTCTGGGCCTGGCCCAACAACATGCTGCGCCTATGTGTGACCCAGGCCCGGGGGCTCCTATCGATGTACAAAAGTAGGGGCCTAGCTTTTGACCCCTTTACTTGTGCACGGGCAGTCAGAACCACCTACCACGACCACACATGAGCAAGGCAAGAGAGGGAAGCCAGAGAAAAGCCAAAGCCACATGGACAAGCAAAGCAAACGACGAAGGACCAAGACCACAAAGGTCGCACGGGCAATGCAGGTTGCCCCGGCAAGGACCCTTGCCGAGGGCGGCCTCAGCAGCCCCGGCAAGATCCTTGCCGGGGCAGCTCGTCCCCACCCGCCGAGCGAGCCACCTTCGAGCCCACCAATGCTGAGCAGTCGCGTTGGGACAGGGTTCGGGAGGTACCTCCGTGGTGGCATGCAGATCCTTGTGAAGACAAAGTACAATCAAGATCAAAAGAGGATAGGAAGGCAACCATCCTCACCGAAGGAACCCACAGGCCCCCCCGGCAAGATCCTTGCCGGGGGAGCCAGCGCCCCGCGGCAAGACCCTTGCCGGGCCACCCGGCAAGACCATCGCCAAGCACCCCGGCAAGGCCATTGACAGGCCCGCACCAGCCAGGTTCCTACCGCCGTCCGTGCGCAGCCGCCGACCCAACCAGCTGGGCAGGCACCTGCGTGGCAGCATGCAGACCTTCATGGAGGCTCCACCACCGCGCCACCTCAGCTGCCTGCCTGCCTACATGGCGCTGCATGCGTTGCTGGTCGGGGCGTGTGTCGAAGCCAGGAGGGGCGGTGACGGACGGGACGGGCCTCACCCTCGTTCCCCAATAAAGTGACGGACACCTAAGCCCCGCATTTAATGTGTCTTGTCCTATAATACTAACGATAACCTCGCAACGCTGTAGCACTTTCCACCTCCTGTGTGCCACTATGGCAGCCCCTTTCGCCTATAAAAGGAGGCCCATGGCATACTGAGGAGGGATTCGGCTCTTTTGAACCTCGCAGCACCCGGGGCTAGCTCGAGAGCTCAAGAACCCTAATACAACCACCAAAGTAGGATCGTAGGGTTTTACGCATCTTCGCGGCCCAAACCTGGGTAAATCCCCTTTGTGCCATCCACTAGTCGCACTCTTCTCACGACTCCGCGCCCCGCAACCGTAGAAGGGATTCCAGTGATCCCATAGGTGTCGTTTTCCACCGACAAAAACTTTTACAAACTCTGTTTGCTCTTGTTGTTGTAAATATGTAAAGCTAGCATTCACGTTTTCAGCAAAGTTTGTGACTAACCACATTCACAATAACACTTACGTCTCATGTTTACTCATATCAATGGCATAATCAACTAGCGAGCAATAATAATAAAACTCGGATGACAACACTTTCTCAAAACAATCATAATATGATATAACAAGATGGTATCTCGCTAGCCCTTTCTGAGACCACAAAACATAAATGCAGAGCACCTTTAAAGATCAAGGACTGACTAAACATTGTAATTCATGGCAAAAGAGATCCAATCATAGTCATACCCAATATAAACTAATAGTAATGCATGCAAATGACAGCGGTGCTCTCCAGTAGGTGCTTTTTAATAAGAGGGTGATGACTCAACATAAAAGTAAATAGATAAGACCTTCGCAGAGGGAAGCAGGGATTTGTAGAGGTGCCAGAGCTTGATTTTAGAACAGAGATAATAGCATTTTGAGCGGTATACTTTCACTGTCAAGATAACAACTATGAGATCTCGATATCTTCCATGATACACACATTATAGGAGGTTCTCAAACAGAATGGTAAAGTTTTATACTCCCCCTCCACCAACAATCATCAATCCATGGCTTGCTCGAAACAACGGGTGCCTCCAACTAACGACAATCTTGGGGGAGTTTTGTTTAATTATTTTGATTTGATTTGAGCATGGGACTGGGCATCCCGGTGACCAGCCATTTTCTCGTGAATGAGGAGCGGAGTCCACTCCTCTTGAGAATAATCTGCCTAGCATGGAAGATACAGACAACCCTAGTTGACACATGAGTTGTTCGAGCATACAAAACAGAATTTCATTTGAAGGTTTGGAGTTTGGCACATACAAATTTACTTGGAACGACAAGTACATACCACATATAGGAAGGTATGCTGGACTCATATGGAAATAACTTTGGGGTTTATGGAGTTTGGATGCACAAGCAGTATTCCCGCTTAGTACAAGTGAAGGCTAGAAAAAGACTGGGAAGCGACCAACTGAGAGAGCGACAACAGTCATGAACATGCATTAAAATTAATAGACACTAAGTGCAAGCATGAGTAGGATATAATCCACCATCAACATAAATATCATGAAGGGTATGTTGATTCTGTTTCAACTACATGCGTGAACATGTGCCAAGTCGAATCACTCAATTCATTCAAAGGAGTATACCACCCTATCATACCACATCACAACCATTTTAATAGCATGTTGGCACGCAAGGTAAACCATTATAAACTCATAGCTAAAGCGTGGCATAAGCAACTACAATCTCTAATTGTCATTGCAAACATGTTTATTCATAATAGGATGAATCAGGAATGATTAGCTAATCATATTTACAAAAACAAGAGAGTTCGGGTTCATACCAACTCCTCTTATCCCAATCATTTCATCATATATCATCATCATTGCCTTTCACTTGCACGACCGAACGGTGTGGATAATAATAATAGTGCACGTGCATTGGACTAAGCTGGAATTTGCAAGCATTCATTTCAAGAGAGAAGACAAAGTAATATGGGCTCTTGGTTAAAGTAAATCAATTATGCGTATGAGAGAAGAAATAAAACTATGGTCTTCTCCTCTCGACCCCCAAAGGAAAGAAAAGAAATAAAACTATTTACACAGGAAAGCTCCCAACAAGAAAAAAGAAGAACGAGGAATCTTTTTGAGTTTTTCTTTTAATTAACACTACTACAGGCATGGAAATTAAACTAACTAATTTTTTGGTTTTTCTTAAGGTTTATCTAACACATAAGAAGAAAGCAGGAAAATAAAATAAACTTAGCATGGATAGTACAATGAAAGAGTATGAGCACCGACACTAGAATGAGTGTGTGAACATGAATGTAAAGTCGGTGAGGAATACGTACTCCCCCAAGCTTAGGCTTTTGGCCTCAGTTGGTCTATGCCCATGGGTCAGAGCTACTCCCTCCGGTATACTGAGGGGTATCATCTGGGTACCACTGGCTGGCAAACTCCTCCGGATCCCACTGACAAAAGGATGGTCGATAAGGGTCAAGTTGTGGTTCTGACTCAGGCTCTGGGGCTGATGTCTGGCCTCGGTAAGCACGAGTGGCCTCCGATAAGATGAGAAACGTACTTGAAGATAAATCAAACAAAGAGGGTGCAGGCAGGATGATAGTTTCACTGTGTTTCTTATGACATATCAAATTATATTTAAGCATATTCTCATCATTTGTGACAATAAACTCGTGTGCTATCATGCTCTTGTAATCTAGAAAAGTAGGGGGCATCAATTTTTCTTCTTTCTCAAAGTGCCTAATAGGTATCCTGAAATGTTTAGCGAGGCGTGAAGCATATATACCTCCAAAAATGGGGCCCTTAGTATGGTTCATGCTTAATCGTCTAGCAATAATAGCGCCCATATTAAAAGAGTTATCACAAAATAAATCATGGAACAAAATGATAATATCAGGAACACTAAGGTTTCCACAGTTTCTGCGACCAATCAAGCATCGACTAGCAAATATTGCAAAGTAGTGTAAAACAGGAGAATGTATGCTAGTTATTCGTGCATCGGAAACTTTCCTCGTTTCCCCTACAGTAATAGTGTCAATAAATCCTTCCACATCTTTATGATGTGATTCCTCTAAGCTTCCCCTAAAGGGTTTCTTGCAAACTATGCAAAATTCATATAATGACATCTCCCTATCAAAATCATATAATTTAAACTCTACTGAAGGAGGTGATTTCGTAGGATAAAAGTAGAAATTTTGTATGAAAGTATTGGTGAGTTAGAGATACTGTTCAAGTTGGTTGTGGAGGAAGTCGGTGAGGCCCGCATTATCAACCAACGAATAGAAATCATCATATATCCCGGCTGCTCTCAAGAAATCATCACAAGGTCATTCACACAGACGTACTTCCACCACATGAGGAAGATTATACTTGGGCTTTTCATTCTCCTTAGCTTGTTTATCCTTAGAACCTTGGCTAGAAGAGCCCCTCAAGAAGAATCTCTTCATCCTTTTCTAAAATTTCTGAAATTTCTAGTGACTCAAAATAAAAGTGAAACAGACTAAATAAAATTGATAGCAACTACTCCCACAAGTGCCTAGAGCCTCTATCATGCATTAGAATTACTTGGGACCTCATAAATTTAACATGCAAGCTCAAGAACAGGGTCACCTAAGCAGCAAGAATTTGTAATGAATAAAGCACTAGAACAAAAACTAATTGGATCATTGGAGGAGTCACATACCAAAGAACAATCCCCCAAAGCAGTTTTCTAAATGGAGCTTTGTGCAAGGAGATCAAAAATGGCAGCAAAACGAGCTAGAACTCGTGCTTGAGCTAGATAGTGATTTTTTTGGGAGGAAGAAGAAGTGTGTGGGTGCAGGAATAAGTGGAGGGAAGCCACCGTGGGCCCATGAGGCAGGGGGCGCACCCTGTAGGGGTGGGCGCGCCCTGGACCCTCGTGGCCAGGTTCTTGCTCCCCCTGTTGTGTTCTCAGTGCCAGATATTCTCAAATATTTCAGAAAAAGCATATTAAATTGGCATGGCATTTGGAGAACTTTTATTTTCGTGATATTTTTTATTGCATAGATAGTTCAGAAAACAGGCAAAATATACTATTTCTACTTTATTAATTCTAATTAACAGGAAGTAAAGAGAGGGTATAGAAGGTTGTGCCTTCTAACTTCATCCATCTCATGCTCATCAAAAGGAATCCACTAACAAGGTTGATTAAGTCTTGTTAACAAACTCATTCGAATCACATGAAACCAGAGAAATTTTGAAAGTGATACTAGGTTACCTCAACGGGGATATGAACATCTCCAATAATAAGAATATCATACCTTTTCTTTGCAATAGGAAGAGGAAATTTAAAACCTCCAATAATTATTGATGGAATTTTCCCAATAGAATTTATGATGTGAACTTGAGGTTGTTTCCTCGGAAAGTGTACCGTATGCTCATTACCATTAACATGAAAGGTGACATTGCCTTTGTTGCAATCAATAACAGCACCTGCAGTATTTAAAAAGGGTCTACCAAGGATAATCGACATACCGTCGTCCTCAGAAATATCAAGAATGACAAAGTCTGTTAAGATAGTAACATTTGCAACAACAATAGGCACGTCCTCACAAATACCAACAGGTATAGCAGTTGATTTATTAGCCATTTGCAAAGATATCTCAGTAGGTGTCAACTTACTTAATTCAAGTCTACAGTATAAGGAAAGAGGCATAACACTAACACCGGCTCCTAAATCACATAAAGCAGTTTTAACATAATTTCTTTTGATGGAGCATGGTATAGTGGGTACTCCGGGATCACCAAGTTTCTTAGGTATTCCACCCTTAAAGGTATAGTTGGCAAGCATGGTGGAGATTTCAGCTTCAGGTATTTTTCTTTTATTTGTAATGATATCTTTCATGTATTTAGCATAAGGGTTTGTTTTAAGCATATCGGTTAAGCACATACGTAAGAAGATAGGTCTAATCATTTCAGGAAAGCGCTCAAAGTCCTCATCATCCTTTTTCTTGGATGGTTTAGGAGGAAAAGGCATGGGTTTCTGAACCCATGGTTCTCTTTCCCTACCATGCTTCCTAGCAACAAAGTCTCTCTTATCATAACGTTGATTTCTTGATTGTGGGTTATCAAGATCAACAGCAGGTTCAATTTCTATATCGTTGTTATTGCTAGGTTGAGCATCTACATGAACATCATTATTAGCATTATCATTAGGTTCATGTTCATCTCCAGATTGTGTTTCAGCATCAGAGATAGAAATATCATTAGGATTCTCAGGTGTTTCTACAATAGGTTCACTAGAAGCATGCAAAGTCCTATCATTTTTCTTTTTCTTCTTTTTAGAAGGACTAGGAGCATCTAAATTATTTTTCTGAGAATCTTGTTCAATTCTCTTAGGGTGGCCTTCAGGATACAAAGGTTCCTGAGTCATTTTACCAGTTCTAGTAGCCACTATAACAGCAAAATCATGTTTATTATTTAGTTCAAGCAATTCATTCCGAGCCTTAAGTACTTGTTTTGCTTGAGTGGTGAACACAGAAACATGTTTACTAGTGAGTTTAAATTCACCCTTAACTCTAGACATATAATCACTCAAGCGCCCAATCATATAAGCATTATTTTCAATTGTCTACTAACATAATCATTGAAATTTGCTTGTTTATCCATAAAATCATCAAATTCATCTAAACATTGGCTAGCAAACTAAGAAGAAGGGATTTCAACTTTATCATATATATAAAGAGAGTTTACTTTCACTACCTATGTCGTGTTATCAAGACCTTGTATTTCTTTAGGTGGTATATTGAGGCCATGAATTTCTTCAACAAGAGGTAAATTTTTAACATCTTCAGCTTTAATACCTTTCTCTTTCATAGATTTCTTTGCCTCTTGCATATCTTCAGGACTGAGAAATAGAACACCTCTTTTCTTCGGAGTTGGCTTAGGTGTTGGTTCAGGAGGTGCCCAATTATTTTCATTGGCCAACATATTATTTAATAGCAATTCAGCTTGGTCGACTGTCCTTTCCCTGAAAACACAACCAACACAACTATCCAGGTGGTCCTTGGAAGCATCGGTTAGTCCATCATAGAAGATATCAGGTATTTCATTTTTGTTAAGAGGATGTTCACGCAAAGCATTAAGTAATCGGAGAAGCCTCCCCCAAGCTTGTGGGAGACTCTCTTCTTCGATTTGCACAAAATTATAGATTTCCCTTAAGGCAGCTTGTTTCTTATGAGCAGGGAAATATTTAGCAGAGAAGTAGTAAATCATATCCTAGGGACTATGCACACAACCAGGATCAAGAGAATTAAACCATGTCTTAGCATCACCCTTTAATGAGAAAGGAAATATTTTAATGATATAATAATAGAGAGATTTCTCATCATTAGTAAAAAGGGTGGCTATATCATTTAACTTAGTAACATGTGCCACTACAGTTTCAGATTCAGTGCCATAGAAATGATCAGATTCAACTAAAGTAATAATCTCAGGATCAACAGAGAATTCATAATCCTTATCAGTAACAAAGATAGGTGAAGTAGCAAAAGCAGGGTCATGTTTCATTCTAGCATTCAAAGACTTTTGTTTCAGTTTGGCTAATAATTTCTTAAGATCTGATCTATCATTGCAAGCAAGAAAATCTCTAGCAGTTTCTTCATCCATAACATAACCCTTAGGAACAACAAGCAATTCATATCTAGGGGGAGAACCTTCATCATCACTATCATCAATATTATCAGTTTCAATATTTTCATTCTCCCTAGCCCTAGCAAGTTGTTCATCAAGAAATTCACCCAGTGGCACAGTAGTATCAAGCATAAAAGTAGTTTCATCAAAAGTATCATGCATAGCAGAAGTGGCGTCATCAATAACATGCGACATATCAGAATTAATATCAGAAGCAGGTTTAGGTGTCGCAAGTTTACTCATAAAGGAAGGAGAATCAAGCGCAGAGCTAGATGGCAGTTCCTTACCTCCCCTCATAGTTGAGGGATAAATCTTAGTTCTTGGATCTTTCAAGTTCTTCATAGTGATCAGCAGATATAAATCCCAAGTGACTCAAAGAATAGAGCTACGCTCCCCGGCAACGGCGCCAGAAAATAGTCTTGATAACCCGCAAGTATAGGGGATCACAATAGTTTTCGAGGGTAGAGTATTCAACCCAAATTTATTGATTCGACACAAGGGGAGCCAAAGAATATTCTCAAGTATTAGCAGTTGAGTTGTCAATTCAACCACGCCTGAATAACTTAGTATCTGCAGCAAAGTATTTAGTAGCAAAGTAGTATGGAAGTAACGATAACAATAGCAGAAGTAACAGTAGCAGTTTTGTAGTAATGGTAACAGTGGAAATGGCAAAGTAACTAAGCAAAGAACTATATGTGAAAAGCTCATAGGCATTGGATCGGTGATGGATAATTATGTAGGATGCGATTCATCATGTAATAGTTATAACATAGGGTGACACAGAACTAGCTCCAGTTTACCAATGTAATGTAGGCATGTATTCCGAATATAGTCATACATGCTTATGGAATAGAACTTGCATGACATCTTTTGTCCTACCCTCCCGTGGCAGCGGGGTCCTAATGGAAACTAAGGGATATTAAGGCCTCCTTTTAATAGAGAACCGGACCAAAGCATTAACACTTAGTGAATACATGAACTCCTCAAACTACGGTCATCACCGGTATGTACCCCGATTATTGTCACTTCGAGGTTAACAGATCATAACACATAATAAGTGACTATAGACTTGGAAGATAGGATCAAGAACTCATGTATATTCATGAAAACATAATAGGTTCAGATCTGAAATCATGGCACTCGAGCCCTAGTGACAAGCATTAAGCATAGCAAAGTCATAGCAACATCAATCTCATAACATAGTGGATACTAGGGATCAAACCCTAACAAAACTAACTCGATTACATGGTAAATCTCATCCAACCCATCACCGTCCAGCAAGCCTACAATGGAATTACTCACGCACGGCGATGAGCATCATGAAATTGGTGATGGAGGATGGTTGATGATGACGACGGCGATGGATTCCCCTCTCAGGAGCCCCGAATGGACTCCAGATCAGCCCTCCCGAGAGGTTTTAGGGCTTGGCGGCGGCTCCGTATCGTAAAACGCGATGAACCCTTCTTCTCTTATTTTTTTCTCTGTGAAAGCAAATATATGGAGTTGGAGTTAAGGTCGGTGGACGTCCAGGGGGCGCACAAGGCAGGGGGCGCGCCCTAGGGGAGAGGGCGTGCCCCACCCTCGTGACCAGGGTGTGGGCCCCTGACGCTAATTCTTTTGCCAGTATTTTTTATTAATTCTGAAAAGTTGCTCCGTGGATTTGCAGGTCATTCCGAGAACTTTTATTTCTTCACAAAAATAACACCATAGCAGTTCTGCTAAAAATAGCGTCAGTCCGGGTTAGTTCCATTCAAATCATTCAAATTAGAGTCCAAAACAAGGGCAAAAGTGTTTGTAAAAGTAGATACGATGGAGATGTATCAGCGCGCACATAGCATGTACACGTACGTACAGTGGCCAGGGTGCAAGAAAGTAAATACGACCACGTATGTACATATGGACGGGGTCTCGAACGCCTACTCGCGCATACATACAGCCATGGCTCATGTACATGGCTGGGTCGGAACGGAGAAACTGCATCATCGTCGTGTTCATGGGGAGCCAACTGGCTAGGTCGGAATGCAATGCGTCGTCGTGTTCATCGGGAGGGATTGGACGGAACAACCGATGGAAATGAGGCCTGGCGTACCGCACAACGGAGGAAATAGCCTTGTGTTCGACCGGCCACGGTCGAAACGGGATCCTGTTCATCGAGAGGGGTCTGGCATATCGCAAAACGGAGGAAACAGACTTTTGTTGGACCTCCTACGGTCGAAACGGGGTCCTGTTGATCAGGAGGGGTGTGGCGTACCGCAAAACGGAGGAAATGGATTTGTGTTGGAGTGCTATAGTCGAAACGGGGGTCCTGTTCATCGGGAGGGGTGTGGCATACCACAAAACAGGACTCCACGAGATACTATTCATCTCCACTTTCGACCTCCTCCAACCTCCACGGGCTACTGTTCATCCACCGTCGACCTCCTCCAGCCTCCACCTGCGACTGTTCATCCACGGGCTCCTGTTCATCCAACCTCCACCACGCGCTACTCCACCAGCTACTGTTCAACCGGCCCTCTCCACGGGTTACTATTCAACCACCCCTCCATGGGCTATTGTTCATCCAGCCCTCCACCGTCTACTGTTCATCCATCCCTCCACGGGGTCGTCCTGTTCATCCATCCCTCCACGGGATCCTGTTCATCTAGCCCCAACCAGCTCGATCAATCGGGGTCCTGTTCATCCAGAGGCAACCACGGGGTCTTGTTCATCCACCCCCACCGGGAACTGTTCATCCAAACCCCTTAGCAACACTCACTGTTCTTCCAAACCCCCAGCAACACTTACTATTCATCTAGAGGCAGCATCGATCGGCTTCAGTTAGCAGCAGTAGCGAAGGAATCACTCGGGTTCAGTAACGTAGCTAGTGCAATCGCTCGCATTCAGTTAGAGCCAACGCCTCGCTCGGGTTTAGTTAGAGCCCAACGCCTCGCACACACGCACGTACATGTACGAGAGAAACACGCATCGCTTGGCCCCCGACCACCCACCGTAACCGGGAACACCCCGAAATTTTCCTCGCCCTCGCTTCTACCATGATTTTTTTCCATCATGGACGGTCCAAAGAATGTCATACAGCTGCGTCTCTGGCCCGCCCAGAACGAAAAGCCCATTTTCTGTCATGATTTTTTGTCATAGAAGTAGGAGCCCACCTCATCTATGATGATACCAGGTTTTGTCATAATTATCGTCATAGAAGTGTCATAAGTATGACAGAAAAAATTTCGTTCAACCCAAAATGTGTGTATTTTTTTGTAGTGCATGTTGATGAGTAATTGTGCTTTAGTAAGAATATTGATGTTAAGGTTTGTGATTCCCTAGGCAAGCACAAAAGTCAATAGTTATGCAGTGAAATTTATATCCTACTTACAGTGCATTATTCTGTGTTAGTTATGCTTAATGTTTGGGCACGAGATTTTCGCTTTTTGGTTGGTAGCTTCTCAATCTTTTTGCTAGCCTTCATTTTGCACTAAGTATGATCACTACTTGTGCATCCAAAACCCTTTAAACCAGTTTTACCTTATGAGTCCACTATACCTACCTATATGCGGTATTTCTATGCTGTTCTAAGCAAATTTGCATGTGCCATCTCTAATGTTCAAAATAAATTTCTCTTTTGTGTGCTCTACTACTCGCGAGGCGGTAAAGGGTAGCCAATATTTTCCATGCTAGATGTGTTATTCTCACGATGAGTGTTTATTCACTTGTCATTGCACGAGAATATGACAAAGGTATTAGGGATGCCCAGTCTCGAAATGAAAAATGAATTTACTTTATGTTGCCAAATAATAAATTCCTTGGAAAGTGTTGGTATGGAAGGCACCCGTGGATACGGCTAGCCATGGAAAGTGAAAGTTATGGTGGAAAAAGGAATAAACTTTATTTTATGTTTGGGAGCCGCCTATGATGTATCTAGCATGGAAAGTGTTGGGATGCTCCAAGTCGTTTTCGTTGGTAGGAAAAGTATGCCTCTCAAAAAAAATTATCTCTCAATTTTAGCTTTGGGCTCTGGCACCTCTACAAATCACTACTTCCCTCCGTGAAGGGACTTTCTTTTACTTATGCAATTTTTATTTTGAATTTGAGTCTCCCTGTTCTCTTATAAAGCACCAACTAAGGGGAACTATGATCGTATTTGAGCATTGGGTGTAGCTAATATTCGAGTGTGTTTCATGAATGGATCAATGATTGAGCATGATGGGCTAGGGATAACTTGCTTTTGTGTTGATATTTTGAAAGACATGGTTGCTTGTTGGTATGCTTGAGTATTAAAGTCTTCATGTCAAAACTGGACTATTGCTTTGAATCATATAAAAGTCCATATGCCCATGCTATAAAGAAAAGAATATGATGAACATGTTACGCAGCATTCCACATCAACAATTTTGTTTTTATCATTTACCTACTCAAGGACGAGCAGGAATTAAGCTTGGGGATGCTGATACGTCTCCAACGTATCTATAATTTTTGATTGTTCCATGTTGTTATATTATCATTCTTGGATGTTTCACAATCATTTTATAGTCATTTTATATCATTTTTCGTACTAACCTATTAACATAGTGCCAAGTGCCAGTTGTTTTTTTCTACATGTTTTTTTACATCACAGGAAATCAATATCAGACGGAGTCCAAATGCCACACCACTTCACGATGATTTTCTATGGACCAAAAGGAAAACATTGGGCCCTGGTTGCACCTGGGTGAGTCCCGAGGAGGGGACAACCCACCAGGCGCGCCAGAAGGCCCAGGCACGCCCTGGTGGGTTGTGCCCACCTCGGGTGCCCCCTAGACCGCCTCTTTGCTCTATAAATACCCCAATATTCCAGAAACCCTAGGGGAGTCATGAAATATTCATCCAGCCGCCGCAAAGTCCAGAAGCACCAGACCCAATCAAGACACCATCACGGAGGGGTTCACCACTTCCATTGGTGCCTCTCCGATGATGCGTGAGTAGTTCTTTGTAGACCTACATGTTCGTAGTTAGTAGCTAGATGGCTCTCTCTCTCTCTCTCTCTCTCTCTCTCTCTCTATTATCAATACAATGGTCTCTTGGAGATCCATATGATGTAAGTCTTTTGGCGGTGTGTTTGTCGGGATCCTATGAACTTTGAGTTTATGATCAGATCTATGTTTTTATCAATAAAAGTTATCTGAGTCTTCTTTGATCTCTTATATGCATGATTGCTTATAGCCTCTTATTTCTTCTCCAATATTTGGTTTTTTTTTGGACAAGTTGATCTATTTATCTTGCAATGGGAGGAGGTGCTTTGTAGTGGGTTCGATCTTACGGTGCTTGATCCCAGTGACAGAAGGGGAACCGACACGTATGTATCATTGCTACTAAGGATAACAGGATGAGATCTATATCTGCCGCAACAGATAAACTGATCTCGTCTATATCATGTCATCGTTCTTATTGCATTATTCCATTTTCTCATGAACTTAATACACTGGATGCATGCTGGATAGCGGTCGATGTGTGGAGTAATAGTAGTAGATGCAGGTAGGAGTCGGTCTACTAATCTTGGACGTGATGCCTATATAATGATCATTGCCTGGATATCGTCATGATTATTTGAAGTTCTATCAATCGCCCAATAGTAATTGTTTTCCCCCCGTTTGCTATATTTCTCGAGATAAGCCACTGGTGAAACCTACGGCTCCCGGGACTCTTTTCTTCATATTTGCCTTTGCGATCTATTTTCTCTTGCGTTTATTTTCACATCTATTAAACCAAAAATACAAAAATACCTTGCTGCAATTTATTCGTATTTATTTTATTTGGCGTTTGATCTATCAATCTTCTACAAATTTACCTCGCGTCCTTTGCCTATGTTGAGGCGCCGTACCCCGAAAGGGATTGACAACCCCTTTAACACGTCGGGTTGCGAGGTGTTGTTCTTTGTGTGCAGGGGTTGTTTACATTGTCTTGCTTGGTTCTCGTACTGGTTCAATAACCTTGGTTCCATATCTGAGGGAAATACCTACCGCCGTTGTGCTGCATCATCCCTTCCTCTTTGGGAAATACCGACGTAGCTTCAAGCGACATCAAAAGGAATTTCTGGCACTGTTGCCGGGGAGGATCTTCAACATCAACCAGGTTCCTAATCACAAATCTTATCTCCTTGCAATTTACACTATTCGCCATTTGCCTCTCATTTTCCTCTCCCCCACTTCACAAAAATTTACGTTTTATTCGCCTCTCTTTTTCCGTTCGCCATTTTCTTGACGGGTCTGTTTTTGAGTGCAATCGTGTTGTGTGGTCATCATGACTCAAGAGAACACCAAACTATGTGACTTCTCAAATACCAACAACAATGATTTTATTGGCACTCCACTTGCTCCTCCCGCCACTAGTGCAGAGACTTGTGATATTAATACTGCTTTGCTGAATCTTGTTATGAAAGACCAATTTTCCGGTACTCCGAATGAGGATGTCGCGTCCCATCTTAAAACCTTCATGGAATTATGCAATATGCAAAAGAAAAAAGATGTGGACAATCATGTGGTCAAGATGATTTTTTTTTCATTTTCTTTGCGTGATTCTGCAAAAAATTGGTTCTCTTCTTTGCCTCGTAATAGTATCGATTCTTGGAATAAGTGCAAAGATGCTTTTATCACAAAGTATTTTATTCTTGCAAAAGTTATTTCCCTTAGAAACCAGATCATGAATTTCAAGCAACTTGAGCATGAGCATGTTGCACAATCTTGGGAAAGGATGAAAATGAAGCTGAGGAATTGCCCAACTCATGGGTTAAATATTTGGATGATCATACAACATTTTTATGCGGGGTTGAATTTTTTTTCTCGTAATCTTTTAGATTCCGCCGCGGGTGGTACTTTTATGGAAATTACCTTGGGTGAAGCTACCAAATTTCTTGATAATATTATGGCAAATTATTCACAATGGCATACCGAAAGGGCTCCTACTAGTAAAAAAAATTAATTCGATTGAAGAAATTTCTTCTTTGAGTGAAAAAGTTGATGCTCTTATGAAATTGGTTGCTAGTAAAAGTGCTCCTATTGATTTTAATGATATGCCTTTGTCTACTTTGATTGAGCAAAATAGTGAGGCCATAGATGTGAATTTTATTTCCCGCAATAATGTCAACAACAATGCCTATAGAGGTAATTTTAATCCTAGGCCTTTTCCTAGTAATCCCTCTAATAATTATGGTAATTCCTTGGAAATCAATCTTACAATAATAATAGAAAAACCTCTGATCTTGCGAATAATATAAAAAAATTAACAACACACAAAAGGTTTTCAACACTTCCATAGAAGAAAAGTTGAGTAAAATTGATGATTTGTCTAGAAGTGTTGATAGAATTGCTCATGATGTGGAAAATCTCAAGATGAAAATTTTGTGCCTAAATTATATGAATCAATTAAATCTCTTTATGTTTCTATGGATGAAAGTAAGAAAAGAACAGCTATGCTTAGAGCTAAAAGAGAATTTTTAGAAAAAGCGTTTTCTAGTGATTTCTTTCGTAAAAGTGATGAAGATCTTAAAATGATTGGGGTTTCTTATATTGTTTTTTTGTTTAGTAAATTTAACATTGATGAAAAAGGGATTGGAGAAGAGTCAACTTTAGTTAGAAGGCGTCCCTATGATTCGGAGGGTGAAAATCTTGTTAAAAATTGATAAAAGTGGTTTTGAAGAGGTCAAGACTTTAACTAGTGATGTGCCCACTATTTTGGATTACAAAGACTTTAATTATGATAGTTTCTCTTCGATTGATTGTATTTCTTTGTTGCAATTCATGATAAATTCACCCCATGCCTATGAACAAAATAAAGCTTTTACTAAACATATTGTTGATGCCATGATGAAAGCTTTTGAAGAAAAATTGGAATTAGAAGTTCAATTCCTAGAAAATTGCATGATAATTGGGAACCTACTATCAAAGTTAAGATAAAAAATTATGAGTGTTTTGCTTTATGTGACTTGGGTGCTAGTGTTTCTACAATTCCGAAATCTTTATGTGATGTGCTTTGTCTTACCGATATTGAAGAATGCTCTTTAAATTTGCACATAGCGGATTCTACTATTAAAAATCCTATGGGAAGAATTAATGATGTTCTTATTCTACAAATAGGAATTATGTGCCCATATATTTTGTTGTTCTTGATATTGATTGCAATCTGTCTTCTCCAACTATTCTTGGTAGACCATTTTTGCGTACTATTGGTGCCATGATTGATATGAAAGAAGGCAATATTAAATTTCAGTTTCCACTCAGGATGGGAATGGAACACTTCCCTAGAACAAGAATTAGGCCACCATATGAATCAACCATGAGGGCATCTTATGGATCTAGAACCAAAGATGACAAAATTTAGATCCTACGCGTTATGCCTAGTTAGGGGCGTAAAACGATAGCGCTTGTTGGGAGGCAACCCAATGAATAAAATTTATATTTTTCTTTTTGCTTTTTGTTCTTGAGTGTTAGAACAATTATGCTACTGTTATGATTGTATTTTTATGTTTTAATTAGTGTTTGTGCCAAGTAAGACCTTTGGGAAGACTTGGGTGAAAGTTTATTTGATCTTGCTGAAAAACAGAAACTTTTGCACTCACGAGATTCATTGTCATTTTTTACAGATGAGTGATTTTTTTAATATTTTTTGGAGTTACAGAAGTGTTCGAAATTTTCATATTTCTACAGACTTTTCTGTTTTTGACAGATTCTGTTTTCTTTGTGTTGTGTGCTTGTTTTGATGATTCTATGGTTTTATTTAATGATTTTTTGCCATATAAAAGTTGGAATACAGTAAATATAATGCAAAAACAAAATAATAATAGGTTTTGTACAATACTTATAGTAGTGGTTTGGTTTCTTATACTAACGGATCTCACAAAGGTTTTGTTTGAGTTTTGTGTGATTGAAGTTTTCAAGTTTTGGGTTATCTTACGATGGATGAAGGAATAAGGATATGCAAAAGGCTAAGCTTGGGGATGCCCGAGGCACCCCAAGATAACATTAAAAGAATTAGCAAGCAACTAAGGTTGGGGATGCCCCCGAGTCGTATCCCCGTTTTCTTCTAACGACCATCGGTATTTTACTTGAAACTATATTTTTATTCGTCACATGATATGAGTTTTTCTTGGAGCGTCTTGTATGATATGAGTCTTTGCTTGTTTTGCTTTGTGTTTTAAGTGTCGAATCCTTGCTAGACACACCCTTTTTAGGCAGCCAAAAATTATGCTATGCTTGCTCCTATGTTTCACTTAAATTTTTAGAACCATGGACTTGCTGAAGGAAATATGCCCTAGAGGCAATAATAGAGTTATTATTTATTTCCTTGCATCATGATAAATGTTTATTATTCATGCTAGAATTGTATTAACCGGAAACATGATACATGTGTGAATACATAGACAAACTGAGTGTCACTAGTATGCCTCTACTTGACTAGCTCGTTTATCAAAGATGGTTATGTTTCCTAGCCATGGACAAAAGAGTTGTCATTTCATTAATGGGATCACATCATTGAGAGAATGATGTGATTGACTTGACCCATTCCGTTAGCTTAGCACTTGATCGTTTAGTATGTTGCTACTGCTTTCTTCATGACTTATACATGTTCCTGTGACTATGAGATATGCAACTCCCGTTTACCGGAGGAACACTTTGTGTGCCACCAAACGTCACAACGTAACTGGGTGATTATAAAGGTGCTCTACAGGAGTCTCCGAAGGTACTTGTTGGGTTGGCGTATTTCGAGATTAGGATTTGTCACTCCGATTGTCGGAGAGGTGTCTCTGGGCCCTCTCGGTAATACACATCACTATAAGCCTTGCAAGCAATGTGACTAATGAGTTAGTTGTGAGATGATGTATTACATAACGAGTAAAAGAGACTTGCCAGTAACAAGATTGAACTAGGTATTGAGATACCGAAGATCGAATCTCGGGCAAGTAACATACCGATGACAAAGGGAACAATGTATGTTGTTATGCGGTTTGACCAATAAAGCTCTCCGTAGAATATGTGGGAGCCAATATGACCATCCAGGTTTTGCTATTGGTTATTGACCGGAAACGTGTTTCGGTCATGTCTACATTGTTCTCGAACCCGTAGGGTCCGCACGCTTAAAGTTAGATGACAGTTATATTATGAGTTTATATGTTTTGATGTACCGAAGGTAGTTCGGAGTCCTGGATGTGATCATGGACATAACGAGGAGTCTCGAAATGGTCGATACATGAAGATTGGTATATAGGACGACTATATTCGGACACCGTAATAAGTTTCGGGGGTTATCGGATATATATCAGAGTACCGGGGGGGGTACCGGAACCCCCCGGGGGTTAATGGGCTACTTGGGCCCAAAGTGGAGAAGAGGAGGGGCGGCCAGGGTAGGCCGCGCGCCACCTCCCCCTCTAGTCTGAATCGGACAAGGAGGGGGGTGGCACCCCCCCCTTTTCCTTACTGCCCTCTCTCCCTTCCTTCCCCCTCTCCTACTTGGACAAGGAATGGATGGAGTCCTACTCCCGGTGGGAGTAGGACTCCCCTTGGCGCGCCCTCCTCCTGGCCGGCCGCCCCCTCCCCCTTGAACCTTTATATACGGGGGCAGGGGGCACCTCTAGGCACAACAATTGATCATTGATCTCTTAGCCGTGTGCGGTGCCCCCCTCCACCATAATCCACCTTGATAATATCGTAGTGGTGCTTAGGCGAAGCCCTGCGTTGGTAGAACATCATCATCTTCACCACGCCGTCGTGCTGACGGAACTCTCCCTCGACACTCGGCTGGATCGGAGTTCGAGGGACGTCATCGAGCTGAACGTGTGCAAGAACTCGGAGGTGCCGTGCGTTCGTTGCTTGATCGCTTGGGCCATGAAGACGTACGACTACATCAACCGCGTTGTGCTAACGCTTCCGCTTTCGGTCTACGAGGGTACGTGGACACACTCTCTCCTCTCGTTGCTATGCATCACCATGATCTTGCGTGTGCGTAGGAATTTTTTTGAAATTACTACATTCCCCAACAGTGGTATCAGAGCCTAGGTTTTATGCGTTGATGGTATATGCATGAGTAGAACACAAGTAAGTTGTGGGCGATACAAGTCATACTGCTTACCAGCATGTCATACTTTGGTTCGGCGGTATTGTTGGATGAAGCGGCCCGGACCGACATTATGTGTATGCTTACGCGAGACTAGTTCTACCGACGTGCTTTGCACATAGGTGGCTGGCGGGTGACAGTTTCTCTAACTTTAGTTGAACCGAGTGTGGCTACGCCCGGTCCTTCAGAAGGTTAAAACAACACTAACTTGACGAACTATCGTTGTGGTTTTTATGCGTAGGTAAGAACGGTTCTTGCTCAGCCCGTAGCAGCCACGTAAAACTTGCAACAACAAAGTAGAGGACGTCTAACTTGTTTTTGCAGGGCATGTTGTGATGTGATATGGTCAAGATGTGATGCTATATTTTATTGTATGAGATGATCATGTTTTGTAACCGAGTTATCGGCAACTGGCAGGAGCCATATGGTTGTCGCTTTATTGTATGCAATGCAATCGCCCTGTAATTGCTTTACTTTATCACTAAGCAGTAGCGATAGTCGTAGAAGCAATAGGTGGTGAAACGACAACGATGCTACGATGGAGATCAAGGTGTCGCACCGGTGACAATGGTGATCATGATGGTGCTTCGAAGATGGAGATCACAAGCACAAGATGATGATGGCCATATCATATCACTTATATTGATTGCATGTGATGTTTATCCTTTATGCATCTTATCTTGCTTTGATTGATGGTAGCATTATAAGATGATCTCTCACTAAATTTCAAGATAAAAGTGTTCTCCCTGAGTATGCACCGTTGCCAAAGTTCGTCGTGCCCAGACACCACGTGATGATCGGGTGTGATAAGCTCTACGTCCATCTACAACGGGTGCAAGCCAGTTTTGCACACGCAGAATACTCAGGTTAAACTTGACGAGCCTAGCATATGCAGATATGGCCTCGGAACACTCAGACCGAAAGGTCGAGCGTGAATCATATAGTAGATATGATCAACATAATGATGTTCACCATTGAAAACTACTCCATTTCACATGATGATCGGTTATGGTTTAGTTGATTTGGATCACGTGATCACTTAGATGATTAGAGGGATGTCTATCTAAGTGGGAGTTCTTAAGTAATATGAGTAACTAAACTTAAATTTATCATGAACTTAGTACCTGATAGTATTTTGCATGTCTATGTTGATTGTAGATAGATGGCTCATGTTGTTGTTCCGTTGAATTTTAAGGCGTTCATTGAGAAAGTGAAGTTGAAAGATGATGGTAGCAATTACACGGACTGGGTCCGTAACTCGAGGATTATCCTCATTGCTGCACAAAAGAATTACGTCCTGGAAGCACTGCTGGGTGCCAGGCCTGCTGCAGATGCAACTGCAGACATTGTGAACGTTTGGCAGAGCAAAGCTAATGACTACTCGATAGTTTAGTGTGCCATGCTTTACGGCTTAGAACCGGGACTTCAACGATGTTTTGAACGTCATGGAGCATATGAGATGTTCCAGGAGTTGAAGTTAATATTTCAAGCAAATGCTCGGATTGAGAGATATGAAGTCTCCAATAAGTTCTATAGCTGCAAGATGGAAGAGAATAGTTCTGTCAGTGAACATATACTCAAAATGTCTATGTATAATAATCACTTGATTCAACTGGGAGTTAATCTTCCTGATGATAGTGTCATTGACAGAATTCTTCAATCACTGCCACCAAGCTACAAGAGCTTTGTGCTGAACTATGATATGCAAGCGATGAACAAGACTATTCCCGAGCTCTTCACAATGCTAAAGGCTGCGGAGGTAGAAATCAAGAAGGAGCATCAAGTGTTGATGGCCAACAAGACCACCTGTTTCAAGAAAAAGGGTAAAGGGAATAAGAAGGGGAACTTCAAAAAGAACGGCAAACAAGTTGTTGCTCAAGAGAAGAAACCCAAGTCTGGACCTAAGCCTGAGACTGAGTGCTTCTACTGCAAACAGACTGGTCAGTGGAAGCGGAACTGCCCCAAGTATTTGGCGGATAAGAAGGATGGCAAGGTGAACAAAGGTATATGTGATATACATGTTATAGATGTGTACCTTACGAGAGCTCGCAGTAGCACCTGGGTATTTGATACTGGTTGTGTTGCTAATATTTGCAACTCAAAACAGGGAGTACGGATTAAGCGGACACTGGCTAAGGACGAGGTGACGATGCGCGTGGGAAATGGTTCCAAAGTTGATGTGATCGTCGTCGGCATGCTACCTCTACATCTACCATCGGGATTAGTTTTAGACCTAAATAATTGTTATTTGGTGCCAGCATTGAGCATGAACATTATATCTGGATCTTGTTTGATGCGAGACGGTTATTCATTTAAATCTGAGAATAATGGTTGTTCTATTTATATGAGTAATATCTTTTATGGTCATGCACCCTTAAAGAGTGGTCTATTTTTGATGAATCTCGATAGCAGTGAAACACATATTCATAATGTTGAAACCAAAAAAATGCAGAGTTGATAATGATAGTGCAACTTATTTGTGGCATTGCCGTTTAGGTCATATTGGTGTAAAGCGCATGAAGAAACTCCATACTGATGAACTTTTGGAATCACTTGATTATGAATCACTTGGTACTTGCGAACCATGCCTCATGGGCAAGATGACTAAAAAGTCATTCTCCGGAACTATGGAGCGAGCAACTGATTTGCTGGAAATCATACATACTGATGTATGTGGTCCAATGAATATTGAAGCTCGCGGCGGGTATCGTTATTTTCTCACCTTCACAGATGATTTAAGCAGATATGGGTATATCTACTTAATGGTATATCTACTTAATGAAACATAAGTCTGAAACATTTGAAAAGTTCAAAGAATTTCAGAGTGAAGTTGAAAATCATCGTAACAAGAAAATAAAGTTTCTACAATCTGATAGTGGAGGAGAGTATTTGAGTTACGAGTTTGGTTTACATTTGAAACAATGCGGAATAGTTTCGCAACTCACGCCACCTAGAACACCACAACGTAATGGTGTGTCCGAACGTCGTAATCGCACTTTACTAGATATGGTGTGATCTATGATGTCTCTTACTGATTTACCGCTATCGTTTTGGGGTTATGCTTTAGAGACGGCCACATTCACGTTAAATAGGGCACCATCAAAATCCATTGAGACGACGCCTTATGAACTATGGTTTGGCAAGAAACCAAAGTTGTCGTTTCTTAAAGTTTGGGGCTGCGATGCTTATGTGAAGAAACTTCAACCTGATAAGCTCGAACCCAAATCAGAGAAATGTGTCTTCATAGGATACCCAAAGGAGACTATTGGGTACACCTTCTATCACAGATCCGAAGGCAAGACATTTGTTGCTAAGAATGGATCCTTTCTAGAGAAGGAGTTTCTCTCGAAAGAAGTGAGTGGGAGGAAAGTAGAACTTGATGAGGTAACTGTACCTACTCCCTTATTGGAAAATAGTTCATCACAGAAACCAGTTCCTGTAATGATTACACCAATTAGTGAGGAAGCTAATGATATTGATCATGAAACTTCAGATCAAGTTACTACCGAACCTCGTAGGTCAACCAGAATAAGATCCGCACCGGAGTGGTACGGCAATCCTATTCTGGAGGTCATGTTACTTGACCATGACGAACCTACGAACTATGAGGAAGCGATGATGAGCCCAGATTCTGCAAAATGGCTTGAGGCCATGAAATCTGAGATGGGATCCATGTATGAGAACAAAGTGTGGACTTTGGTTGACTTGCCCGATGATCGGCAGGCCATTGAGAATAAATGGATCTTCAAGAAGAAGACTGACGCTGATGGTAATGTTACCGTCTACAAAGCTCGACTTGTTGCGAAAGGTTTTTGACGAGTTCAAGGGGTTGACTATGATGAGACTTTCTCACCCGTAGCGATACTTAAGTCTGTCCGAATCATGTTAGCAATTGCCGCATTTTATGATTATGAAATTTGGCAAATGGATGTCAAAACTGCATTCCTGAATGGATTTCTGGAAGAAGAGTTGTATATGATGCAACCAGAAGGTTTTGTCGATCCAAAGGATGCTAACAAAGTGTGCAAGCTCCAGCGATCCATTTATGGAGTGGTGCAAGCCTCTCGGAGTTGGAAGAAACGCTTTGGTAGTGTAATCAAAGCATATGGTTTTATACAGACTTTTGGAGAAGCCTGTATTTGCAACAAAGTGAGTGGGAGCTCTGTAGCATTTCTAATATTATATGTAGACGACATATTATTGATTGGAAATGATATAGAATTTCTGGATAGCATAAAAGGATACTTGAATAAAAGTTTTTCAATGAAAGACCTCGGTGAAGCTGCTTACATATTGGGCATCAAGATCTATAGAGATAGATCAAGACACTTGATTGGACTTTCACAGAGTACATACCATGATAAAGTTTTGAAAAAGTTCAAAATGGATCAAGCAAAGAAAGGGTTCTTGCCTATAATACAAGGTGTGAAGTTGAGTCAGACTCAATGCCCGACCACATCAGAATATAGAGAGAAAATGAAAGATGTTCCCTATGCTTCAGCCATAGGCTCTATCATGTATGCAATGCTGTGTACCAGACCTGATGTATGCTTAGCAATAAGTTTAGCAGGGAGGTACCAAAGTAATCCAGGAGTGGATCACTGGACAGCGGTCAAGAATATCCTGAAATGCCTGAAAAGGACTACGGATATGTTTCTCGTTAATGGAGGTGACAAAGAGCTAGTCGCAAATGGCTACGTTGATGCAAGTTTTGACACTGATCCAGACGATTCTAAATCGCAAACAGGATACATGTTTATATTGGACGATGGAGCTGTCAGTTGGTGCAGTTCTAAACAAAGCATCGTGGCGGGATCTACATGTGAAGCGGAGTACATAGCTGCTTCGGAAGCAGCAAATGAAGGAGTCTGGATGAAGGAGTTCATATCCGATCTAGGTGTCATACCTAGTGCATCGGGTCCAATGAAAATCTTCTATGACAATACTGGTGCAATTGCCTTGGCAAAGGAATCTAGATATCACAAGAAGACCAAGCACATCAAGAGACGCTTCAATTCCATCCGGGACCAAGTCTAGGTGGGAGACATAGAGATTTGCAAGATACATACGGATCTAAATGTTGCAGACCCGTTGACTAAGCCTCTTCCACGAGCAAAACATGATCAGCACCAAGGCTCCATGGGTGTTAGAATCATTACTGTGTAATCTAGATTATTGACTCTAGTGCAAGTGGGAGACTGAAGGAAATATGCCCTAGAGGCAATAATAGAGTTATTATTTATTTCCTTACATCATGATAAATGTTTATTATTCATGCTAGAATTGTATTAACCGGAAACATGATACATATGTGAATACATAGACAAACTGAGTGTCACTAGTATGCCTCTACTTGACTAGCTTGTTTATCAAAGATGGTTATGTTTCCTAGCCATGGACAAAAGACTTGTCATTTGATTAATGGGATCACATCATTGAGAGAATGATGTGATTGACTTGACCCATTACGTTAGCTTAGCACTTGATCGTTTAGTATGTTGCTACTGCTTTCTTCATGACTTATACATGTTCCTGTGACTATGAGATATGCAACTCCCGTTTACCGGAGGAACACTTTGTGTGCCACCAAACATCACAACGTAACTGGGTGATTATAAAGGTGCTCTACAGGTGTCTCTGAAGGTACTTGTTGGGTTGGTGTATTTCGAGATTAGGATTTGTCACTCCGATTGTCGGAGAGGTATCTCTGGGCCCTCTCGGTAATACACATCACTATAAGCCTTGCAAGCAATGTGACTAATGAGTTAGTTGCGAGATGATGTATTACATAACGAGTAAAACAGACTTGCCAGTAACGAGATTGAACTAGGTATTGAGATATCGACGATCGAATCTCGGGCAAGTAACATACCAATGACAAAGGGGAACAACGTATGTTGTTATGCAGTTTGACCGATAAAGATCTTCTTAGAATATGTGGGAGCCAATATGAGCATCCAGGTTCCACTATTGGTTATTGACTGGAAATGTGTTTCGGTCATGTCTACATTGTTCTCGAACCCGTAGGGTCCGCACGCTTAAAGTTAGATGACAGTTATATTATGAGTTTATATGTTTTGATGTACCGAAGGTAGTTCGGAGTCCCGGATGTGATCACGGACAGAACGAGGAGTCTCGAAATGGTCGAGACATGAAGATTGGTATACAGGACGACTATATTCGGACACCGGAATAAGTTTCGGGGGTTATCTGATATATACCGGAGTACCGGGGGGTTACCGGAACCCCCCAGGGGGTTAATGGGCCACTTGGGCCCAAAGTGGAGAAGAGGAGGGGCGGCCAGGGCAGGCTGTGCGCCCCCTCCCCCTCTAGTCTGAATTGGACAAGGAGGGGGCGGCGCCCCCCCCCCTTTTCCTTCCTCCCCTCTCTCCCTTCCTTCCCCCTCTCCTACTTGGACAAGGAAAGGAGGGAGTTCTACTCCCGGTGGGAGTAGGACTCCCCTTGGCGCGCCCTCCTCCTGGTCGGCCACCCCCTCCCCCTTGAACCTTTATATACGGGGGCAGGGGGCACCTCTAGGCACAACAATTGATCACTGATCTCTTAGCCGTGTGCGGTGCCCCCCTCCACCATAATCCACCTCGATAATATCATAGCGGTGCTTAGGCAAAGCCCTGCGTCGGTAGAACATCATCATCATCACCACGCCGTTGTGCTGACGGAACTCTCCCTCGACACTCGGCTGGATCGGAGTTCGAGGGACGTCATCGAGCTGAACGTGTGCAAGAACTCAGAGGTGTCGTGCGTTCGGTGCTTGATCGGTCGGGCCGTGAAGACGTACGACTACATCAACTGTGTTGTGCTAACGCTTCCGCTTTCGGTCTACGAGGCTACGTGGACACACTCTCCCCTCTCGTTACTATGCATCACCATGATCTTGCATGTGCGTATGAATTTTTTTGAAATTACTACGTTCCCCAACACTTGCTCTAGTACTTCACTTATATCTTTTTGAGCACGGTCTGCTTTGTTAATTTTGAAGAAATTCTCTCATGCTTCACTTAGATTTATTTGGGAGTTAGTAAATTTTGAAGACATTCTCTCTTGCTTCACTTAGATAATTTGAGAGAAAGAAAACAATTATGCTCATGATCTTCACTTATATTTGTTTGAGCTTATCAAAAGCAACATATGAAAATAGTCCCAAAGTGATAGATATCCAAGGAAGATATAATAAAAACTTTCATGAAGATCATTGGACACAATAAATTTGATTCTTAGTAGTGGTCTTGAGATATGATGATATGATATGTGAGTCATGTTGATGAGTAATTGTGCTTTAAGAAGAATATTGATGTTAAAGTTTGTGATTCCCTATGCAACCACGAAAGTCAATAGTTATGCAATGAAATTTATATCATACTTATGGTGCATTATTCAGTGTTACTTATGCTTAATGCTTGGGTACAAGGTTTTTTGCTTTTTGGTTGGTCGCTTATCAATCTTTTTGCTAGCCTTCATTTTGCACTAAGTATGATCACTACTTGTGCATCCAAAACCCTTTAAACCAGCTTTACCTTATGAGTCCACTACACCTACCTATATGCGGTATTTCTATGCCGTTCTAAGCAAATTTTCATGTGCCATCTCTAATGTTCAAAATAAATTTCTCTTTTGTGTGCTCTACTACTCACGAGGCGGTAAAGGGTAGCCAATATTTTCCATTCTAGATGTGTTATTCTCATGATGAGTGTTTATTCACTTGTCATTGCATGAGAGTACGTCAAAGGTATTAGGGATGCCCAGTCCCGAAATGAAAAATGAATTTACTTTATGTTGTCAAATAATAAATTCCTTGGAAAGTGTTGGCATGGACGGCACCCGTGGATACGGCCAGCCATGGAAAGTGAAAGTTATGGAGGAGAAAGGAATAAACTTTATTTTCTGTTTGGGAACCACCTATGATGTATCTAGCATGGAAAGTTTTGGGACGCTCCAAGTCGTTTTCATTGGTAGGAAAAATATGCCTCTCAAAAATAATTTTATCTCTCAATTTAAGCTTTGGGCTCTGGCACCTCTACAAATCACTACTTCCCTCCGCGGAGGGCCTTTCTTTTACTTATACAATTTTTATTTTCAAGTTGAGTCTCCATCTTCTCTTATAAAGCACCAACTAAGGGGCACTATGATCATATTTGAGCATTGGGTATAGCTAATATTCGAGTGTGTTTCATGAATGGATGAATGATTGAGCATGATGGGCTAGGGATAACTTGCTTTAGTGTTGATATTTTGAAAGACATGGTTGCTTGTTGGTATGCTTGAGTATTAAAGTCTTCATGTCAAAATTGGGCTATTGCTTTGAATCATATAAAAGTCCATATGCCCATGCTATAAAGAAAAGAATATGATGAACATGTTAGGCAACATTCCACATCAAAAATTCTGTTTTTATCATTTACCTACTCGAGGACGAGCAAGAATTAAGCTTGGGGATGCTGATATGTCTCCAACGTATCTATAATTTTTGATTTTTCCATGCTGTTATATTATCATTCGTGGATGTTTTACAATCATTTTATAGTCATTTTATATCATTTTTGGTACTAACCTATTGACATAGTGCCAAGTGCCAGTTGCTGTTTTCTGCATGTTTTTTTTACATCACAGGAAATCAAAATATCAGATGGAGTCCAAATGCCACACCACTTCATGACGATTTTCTATGGACCAAAAGGAAGAAGTTGGGCCTGGTTGCACCTCAGGGGAGTCTGAAGGAGGGGACAACCCACCAGGGCGCGCCAGGAGGCCCAAGCGCGCCCTGGTGGGTTGTGCCCACCTCGGGTGCCCCTGGACCGCCTCTTTGCTCTATAAATACCCCAATATTCCAGAAACCCTAGGGGAGTCGATGAAATATTCATCCAGCCGCCGCAGAGTCCAGAACCACCAGATCCAATCTAGACACCATCACAAAGGGGTTCATCACTTCCATTGGTGCCTCTCCGATGATGCGTGAGTAGTTCTTTGAAGACCTACGGGTCCGTAGTTAGTAGCTAGATGGCTTCCTATCTCTCTCTTGATTATCAATACAATGGTCTCCTGGAGATCCATATGGTGTAAGTCTTTTGGCGGTGTGTTTGTTGGGATTCGATGAACTTTGAGTTTATGATCAGATCTATGTTTTTATCCATGAAAGTTATCTTAGTCTTCTTTGATCTCTTATATGCATGATTGCTTATAGCCTCGTATTTCTTATCCGATATTTGGGTTTTGTTTGCCCAACTTGATCTATTTATCTTGCAATGGGAAGAGGTGCTTTGTAGTGGGTTCGATCTTATGGTGCTTGATCCCAGTGACAGAAGGGGAACCGACACGTATGTATTGTTGCTACTAAGGATAACAAGATGACATCTATATCTACCGCAATAGATAAACGGATCTCGTCACATGTCATCGTTCTTATTGCATTACTCCGTTTTCTCATGAACTTAATACACTAGATGCATGCTGGATAGCGGTCGACGTGTGGAGTAATAGTAGTAGATGCAGGCAGGAGTCGGTCTACTAATCTTGGACGTGATGCCTATATAATGATCATTGCCTAGATATCGTCATGATTATTTGAAGTTCTATCAATTGCCCAACGGTAATTGTTTTCCCTCCGTTTGCTATTTTTCTCGAGAGAAGCCACTAGTGAAACCTATGCCCCCCGGGTCTCTTTTCATCATATTTTCCTTTGCGATCTATTTTCTCTTGCATTTATTTTCATATCTATTAAACCAAAAATACAAAATTACCTTGCTGCAATTTATTCTTATTTATTTTATTTGGCATTTGATCTATCAATCTTCCACAAATTTACCTCACATCCTTTGCATATCTTGAGGCGCCGTACCCCGAAAGGGATTGACAACCCCTTTAACACATCGGGTTGTGAGGTGTTGTTCTTTGTGTGTAGGGTCTGTTTACGTTGTGTTGCATGGTTCTCCTACTGGTTCGATAACCTTGGTTTCATATCTGAGGGAAATACCTACCGCCGTTGTGCTGCATCATCCCTTCCTCTTTGGGGAAATACCGACGTAGCTTCAAGCGAAATCAATATATTGGAAGGTGGTATTCAGAAACCGGAAGGGTTCCGGAGTGTATCTGGTACAAACCGGAGTACTGGAAGGGTTACCTGAACCCCGCGGTGGAACATATGGGCCATATGGGCCATGGGAGGGAGGCTAACCAGCCCACAAGGGGCTGGTGCGCCCCCCACAAGGGAGGAGGCCGAATTGGACTAGGGAAAGGGGGCGCCACCCCCTTTCCTTCTGATACGTCTCCAACATATCTACTTTTCCTAATGCTTTTCCTCTTGTTTTGGACTCTAATTTGCATGATTTGAATGAAACTAACCCTGGACTGATGTTGTTTTCAGCAGAACTACCATGGTGTTGTTTTTGTGCAGAAATAAAAGTTCTCGGAATGGAACGAAACTTTGCGAGGATTTTTTATACAATAAAAGAGAATTTGTGGAGCCAGGATGGACCTGAGGGGGGCACATGGGTGGGCACAACCCACCAGGGCGCACCAGCCCCCCACCCCCAGGCGCGCCGAGGTGGGTGCTGCCCACCTGGTGGCCCCGCTAACCTCCAAACCAACGCTATAAAATCCCATATTTCCAGAGAAAATCAGGAAGAAAGAATTATTGCGTTTCACGAGATGGAGCCACCGCCAAGCCATGTTCTTCCTCAAGAGGGTAGATCTAGAGTCCGTTTGGGGCTCCGGAGAGGAGGATCTTCGATCTTCGTCGTCACCAACACATCTCCATCGCCAATTCCATGATGCTCCCCACCGGGAGTGAGTAATTCCTTCGTAGGCTCGCTGGTCGCTGAGGAGTTGGATGAGATTCATCATGTAATCGAGTTAGTTTTGTTAGGGCTTGATACCTAGTATCCAATATGTTCTGAGATTGATGTTGCTATGACTTTTCCATGCTTAATGCTTGTCACATTGGGCTCCGGTGCTACGATTTCAGATCTGAACCATTTATGTTATCACCATTATATCCATGTTCTAGATCCGATCTTGCAAGTTATAGTCACCTACTACGTGTTATGATCCGGCAACCCCGGAGTGACAGAAATCGGGACCACTCCCGGTGATGACCATAGTTTGAGGAGTTCATGTATTCACCATGTGTTAATGCTTTGTTTCGGTTCTCTATTAAAAGAAGGCCTTAATATCCCTTAGTTTCCAATAGGACCCCGCTGCCACCGGAGGGTAGGACAAAAGATGTCATGCAAGTTCTTTCCATAAGCACGTATGACTATTTACGGAATACATGCCTACATTATCTTTATGAACTGGAGCTAGTGCCGTATCGCCCTAGGTTATAACTATCTCATGATGAATATCATCCAACGAGTCACCGATCCAATGCCTATGAATTTATCATATATTGTTCTTGCTAAGTTACTACTGTTGCTACTGCTATCGCTACTGCTACAATATCACTGCTATCACTGTTACTGTTACTGTTACTACTGCTGCTATCATCAAAACTATCATAGTACTATGCTACTAATCACTTTGTTGTAGATAATTAATCTCTAGGTGTGGTTTAATTGACAACTTAGCTGTTAATACCTTCAAATATTCTTTGGCTCCCCTTGTGTCAAATCTATAAATTTGGGTTGAATACTCTACCCACGAAAACTGTTGTGATCCCCTATACTTGTGGTTTATCAAGACCTTTTTCTAGTGTCATGCCAGGGAGCAAAGCTATATTTGTTGAGTCACTTGGGATTATTATCATATTATCACTATGAAGAATCTGAAGGATGCTAAGACTAAGATTTTTTTCCTCAAAGACAAGGGGAGGTAAGGAACTGTCATCCAGTTTTGCTTTAGATTCACCTTCTGTTATAAGTAAACTTGCAACTCCAGAACATGCTAATAATTTTGATATGTCGCAAGTTATTGATGATGCTACTTCTACTATGAATGCTACTCATGATGTTGCTAGTACCTTGCTTGATGATGTGCCACTAGGTGAATTTCTTGATGAACAAATTGCTAGAGTAAAACAACATGATATTGTTGAATCATATGATGAACTTGAAACTGAAACTACTGAGACACCTCCTAGAACTAGTCCTCCTACGTATGAATTGCCAAAGGTACCGGAAGGTTATACTATGAGTGAGGAGGCAACTAGAGATATTCTTGCTTGTAAGGATAGACATGATCTAGAGAAATTATTATGCAAGTATAAAGAAAGATCTCTGAATGATGAAATGAAATGTGATCACGAGTTTGCTACTTCACCTATTGTTATTGCTGATAAGGATTATGAATTCTCTGTCGACCCAGAGTTAATCACTTTGGTTGAATCTGATCCTTTCCGTGGTCATGAAACTGAAACTGTTGTGGCACATCTTACTAAGTTGAATGACATAGCCACCCTTTTTGCTCATGATGAGAAAAATCGCTATTACTATATTCTCAATTTATTTCCGTTCTCATTAAAGGGCGATGCTAAATCTTGGTACAATACTCTTGCTCCTGGTTGTGTGCGTAGTCCCCAGGATATGATCTATTACTTCTTTGAGAAATATTTCCCTGCTCATCAGAAACAAGCTGCCTTGCAGGAAATATTTAACTTTGTTCAAATTAAAGAAGAGAGTCTCCCACAAGCTTGGAGGAGGCTTCTCCAATTGCTTAATGCTTTGCCTGATCATCCTCTTAAGAAAAATGAAATACTTGATATCTTCTATAATGGACTAACCGATGCTTCTAGGGACTTCCTAGATAGTTGTGCTGGTTGTGTTTTCAGGGAACGAACTATTGAACAAGCTGAAGACTTCTTGAACAACATATTGAAAAATTATGATGATTGGACTCCTCCTACAGCACCTATTAAACCCACTCCGAATAAGAGGGGTATCTTATATCTCAGTCCTGAAGATATGCAAGAGGCAAAGAAATCTATGAAGGAGAAAGGTATAAAGGTCGAGGATGCTAAAAATTTACCACCTATCGAAGAAATACATGGGCTTGAAGCATCACCACCACCCAAGGTGGTAGAGGTAATTTTTTTAATGAAATTCAATGATAGTGATGATCCTCATAATAAACATCCCAGTCAATGCCTTTATGAGTTTGATAATTACATTAGAAAGCAAGATCACTTTAATGCAAATGTTATGAAACAACTAAAATACAAATCTGGTATGATAGCTCGCTTAAGTGACTTGTTATTTAGAATCTCAAATGATGTTAGAGGTGTAGGAAAACATGCCTCTATGGTTCAAACTCAATTAGAACAAGTTGCTAAATCTCAAAGAAAGTTACTTGATGAAATGAACAATAATATAAGTGACTTTGTTGTTAGAGTAGCAACTAGAGGAGGTAAAATGACTCAAGAACCACTTTATCCCGATGGTCATCCAAAGAGAATTAAACAAGATTCTCAAAGGAACAACACCACTACACCTAGTTCTTTTAAAAAGAAAAAGAAGAAGAAAAATGATAAGACTTTGCCTACTTCTAGTGAACCTGAAATAGAAAAACTTCCTGATAATGATAACGAAGTTTCTATCTCTGATGCTAAAACTCAATCTGGTAATGAACACTCACCTTCTGATAATGATGAGGTTCATGAAGACACTCAACCTAATGATAAAGAACCAGATAATGATGTTGAGATAGAACCAGTTGTTGATCTTGATAACCCACAACCTAAGAATAAAAGATATGACAAAAGAGATTTTGTTGCTAGAAAACATGGTAAGGAAAGAGAATCATGGGTTCAAAAGCCAATGCCCTTTCCACCTAAGTCAACTAAAAAGAAAGATGATGAAGAATTTGAACGCTTTGCTGAAGTGATTAGGCCAGTCTTTTTGCGCACTCGCTTGACTGATATCTTGAAAATGCCTCCTTATGCAAAGTACATGAAAGACATCATCACTAATAAGAGAAAAATACCAGAAGCTGAAATCTCCACTATGCTTGCTAATTACACTTTCAAAGATGGAGTACCTAAAAAACTTGGAGATCCGGGGATACCAACTATACCTTGCTCCATTAAAAGAAACTGTGTGAAAACTGCATTATGTGATCTAGGAGCTGGTGTTAGTGTTATGACTTTATCTTTATATAAAAGACTTGATTTGAATAAACTCACACCTACTGAAATATCATTGCAAATGGCTGATAAATCAACTGCCATACCTATCGGTATTTGTGAGGATGTGCCCGTTGTTGTTGCTAATGTTACTGTTTTGACTGATTTTGTTATACTTGAGATGCCCGAGGACGAAAACATGTCTATTATCCTTGGTAGACCCTTCTTGAATACCGCAGTGGCTGTTATTCATTGCAATAAAAGCAAGGTCACTTTTCATATCAATGGTAATGAGCATACGGTGCACTTTCCAAAGAAACAATTCCAAGTGAATGGTATCAATGTTATTGAAAAATCTCCGACAATCACTATTGGATGTTTTCAACTACCTCTACCTACTGTCAAAAAGAAATATTAAATGCTTATTGTTGGGGACATTCATATCCCCATTGAGGTAACTTAGTGATTTATGAAAGTCCTTCGGTTTCATGCTAATCAAAAGTGGTTGTTAATAAGACCTGATCAACCTTATTAATTCACAGGGTCGTCTCCAGAAATTTGATTCCCCGGGCGAAAACCAAAATGTGGCCCAAAATTTTAAATAGTTAACACAATAGAAGAATCATTATGCGTAAAGCATACTTTCATTTTATTATATAATTGCAAGTCTGTTTTATTTATACCTTGTTTAGACATATATCAACAGTAATGCTAAAAAGGTAAAAGGGATTGCACAGCAATTAACGGATCTCATGTTCTACCAAAAAGGAGCATCCGTCTAGTATTTCTTGAAATAAAATCTTCAATCTTATCTTTGTTGGAAAAAGAACCTTCACTGGCAATATTACCTTAATCAATTTCTACATCATGAGCCTCAACCTCTGTTGCATTATCATCATGACCATCATCAACATTAGCATCTGTAGTTTAATTTTTAGAATTATGTTGGGGGTCTTTCAACATTAACATCAAGGGAAACTGTTAGAGATTGAGCCTCAACTTTGAGTTTTGTTTCTTCTTAAGCTTTGCAGTACCAGATTCGCACTTCCTAATTCTAGTAGACATGATGAAGATGCAGAAACAATACCTAAGAAATTGTAAGTGATCATTGATCATATAGATCTAGTTATTAGTTTCTAATAGTAACAATCACTAGATGAATAGATCATTCATATACAAAGAAAATGAACTGAAAATACAACCTTGCACTGGAGATTAAAACACGGTCCATAGGGCCTACATGTTCCTCCATCCCGATTGAAGCGACGAACGGAACCATGGTCTACGGCTATTGCGACTTCACACAGCAAGACAATCAGCAATAGGAATAGATCGAAGGTAACTGCGCTGGCGTTGGCACGACTGCTAGGGCCTTCGTCAATCTCCGATTGCCGCTCGCCGGACCTAGAAGGCAGTTCATTGCCTATTCGTCTACAATCGCTGGAATTGAGCGATCTGTACCCACTCTTCCGATCATGCTATTGGGCCTCTAACCTTCTTTTATGCAAGTATGTTATCTAGGCCTCTAGCACTAGCAGCCCAGACCCGTATGCATCAAAGACACCACATAGTCCTGTAAGTTAGTTTTCTTATAGCTAAAAAACGTACGTTAGTTTTCTTTCCTAGTTTATATAGTGATCTTTCAGCGGAAAGGAGGCATCCTACGAAGGGTTTTTCTCTCGATGGGGGGCCCATGATTTCGGGGACCCTGTGCGGTCGCTCACCTCGCTCCCCCTCGTCGACAGGCCTGTTAATTGATCATTTTTTAGAGGTATGAAGTTGATGAATTTAGTAAGCACTACATTCTGTCCCTACCCTTTGTTTTCTGTTTTTATTAGTCAAATATAATAAAATGCCATGCCTTGTCTGTTTTCTGCTTTTTCTATGCAATAAAAAAATGACCCAAAAATAAAAGTTCTCAGAATGCTCTGAAAACCAGACATGAATTTTTTTTGAATATTTATGAATTTCTGGTGCAAATAATACCTGAGGAAGTGCACCAGGTGGGCACAACCCACCTGGGCGCGCCAGCACCCCCAGGCACGCCCTGGTGGGTGCTACCCACCTGGTGGGCCCCCTCACTTACTTCTTCCTCCCACACCACTCCATTCACCCAGAAAAAAATCACCAACACACTCTCTCTCATGTTCTTGCTCCTGAGACCGCGGATTTCGATCTCTTTGCTCGAAGCTCCGTTTTCGAAACTGTTTTGGGGATTTGTTGCTTGGTATGTGACTCCTCCATGTGTCCAATTAGTTTTTGTTTTAGTGGTTTATACTTAGAATAATTAGCTACTCTTGGTGCTTCTGTAGATGAGCTTGCATGTTGAATTCTTAGAGTTCTAAGTAGTTTGAATGCTTGATATGGCCTCTATACATCGCTATGAGTAGTTGCTATCAATCTTGTGAAGTTTCCTTAATAAACTTTTTAAGACCAAAAATTAACAGAAAATTGTACGCGAACATTATGAACCTCCTTGGAAGGAGTTCTTCGAGGAGGAGATCCTCGGAGGCATCCTCTAGTAGCAGCTCCGTTCGCCGGTCCTATGCTGAACCAAGCAAAAAATCTATTCGAAGTGCCACAACCAAAACATGCTTATGCCATGTGATGATTACATGGTGAGAGTTTGTATTAAGGAAGAATTTGAGCAACTGGTTCACAATGCCGAACTTGGTCCCTACATTTCAGATAAATGCGACCAACGCCTCCTCCTCACTGAATCATTCGTCGAAGAATTTAAATTCTACCCCCGAGAGTCTAGGGTGTCTTTTAAACTTTATGATAATCCATTTACCATTTCTCTAGAAAGGTTTTCTCACCTATGCAAAATCCCATTCTGGGGTTTACTCGATGAGCCACCTAGGTCTGAGTTTGAGTCTTTCTTAACTAGTCTTTGCTTTGGTGAAACTAGGGGGTGGCACAAGGTAGAATAACGAGCATACATTTTCCTGCAATTCAGTACTTTGCATTATTCAATGGAAAATGCATAGTAGGCAAGCAAGACTGCAGTACACTTTGTGCTCCAGACTTGAGCGTCATACGTGCCGCTCTCATCGGTGAAAAGGTTTACAACCTTGCAGCGATTGTTGCACGCAGACTGCAGCACAACTCTAGCAGTGGCTATTTTTATGGTGGAATTTATGCCACGCGTTTAGCACGAGAGCTGGGTGTTTCACCTTTGCCCTTTGACCCTATCCTACCCACGCAGTATTTAGATTTTGAGGCTCTAAAAGTCCATAAGATCCTCAAAGGAAAAATTCATGACTTCACTTATAATTTGTTGTTTAACCAAACCTCTGTTGTGCACACATATTTGCCTGCACCTGCTCTTTTTAATTATCACAGCAAGGGAAGATATTATGGTCTAGAGAGCGAGGCTCGAGCTCATAACGCAGCAGTGGAGGCAGAATGGCGTGCTGAGGCATTGGTGCCAAGGGCCTCCGTGAGCTACCATGCCAACTACCATCCAGGCTACTGACTGATTAATGAGCTAGGCCAAAAGTCTAAGCTTGGGAGAGTACGTATTCCCACCGGCATTACATTCATGTTCACACATTTCATGCCAGTTGTTGGTGTCCACACTTTTTCATTGTATCATCCATGTTTAATTTATTTTCTTGCTTTCTTCTTGTGTGTTTGAAAAAACTTTGAGAAAATCCAAAAATTTGTTTCTTGCTTCTTTTTTATTTTTCTTCCTAGTTTAAATTGTTGTAGCACTAAAATGAAAACCCAAAAAGATTTATTTGTTCTTCTTTTTCTTGTTGGGAGTTTTCCCGTGTAAATAATTTTTCTCGTTTTTGCTTTTCTATTGTTCGTTTGCTTTCTTTCGAAAACCAAAAACTCCAAAAATATTTCAGTGTGTTTCCCTGAATTTATTTTTCTTTTATCGAGTCATACCGAGGAGAAGACCACGATGAAAATGTTGAGTGGCTCTCATTTGCATTATGTTGATCTAATAAAGAGCCCATATCACCTTGTCTTCTCCTCTTGAATAAAATGTTTGCAGATTCCAGCTTAGTCCATGGCTCTCTTGTACTATTATTATTTCAAATCGTTCGGTCGTGCAAGTGAAAGGCAATAATGACGACATTAGATGAACTGGTCATGGCAGAGAGAAACAGGTATGAACTCGACTTGTTCTGTTTTTGTAAATATGTTTACCTAGTATCCATGCTTCAGCCTATTATGATCAAACATATTTGCAATGACAATTAGAGATTATAGCTTCTCATGCCATGCATAAGTAGCTAGGAGTGAATAATGACTTATCTTGGATATCAACATTGCATTAAATGGATTGTGATGTAGTATGATGATATGGTATCCTCCTCTGAATGTTTGAGTGGCTTGACTTGGCACATGTTCATGCATGTAGTTGAATCAAAACCAACATAACCTCTATGATATTTATGTTCATGGTGTTCATATCCTACTCATGCTAGTATCCAATGTTACTTATGCATAATGCATGTTCATGACCGTTGTTGCTCTCTAGCTGGGCGCTTCTCGACCTAATTGCTAGCCTTCGCCTGTACTAAGTGGGAACTCTGCTTGTACATCAAAAACCTGAAACCCAAGTTACTCCAGATGAGTCCACCATACCTATCTATATGCGGTATTACCCTGCCGTCCTAAGTAAATTTGCATGTGCCACCTCTAAAAACTTCAAATAAATATCCTTTTTGTGTGCCTAGATCGTTCATAAAACGACAGGAGGTAGTCGGTATCTTCCATGTTTAAGCGGGTTATTCTCAGGTCAAGTGTTTATTCACTCGCCATCGCACGAGAAAAAAAGGTGGTAATAGGGATGCCCAGTCCCAAACTGCAAAAGAAAAGAGCATACAAATAATCAAACAAAAACTCCCAATGGAGTCATAACCTTTACCTTTCCTCTTGGGAACCGCCACGAGCATGCTTAGCATGGAAAATATTGATAACTGATGGTCGTGAAGTGAATGAGAAGGGTGCATGTACCAAAATATCATTTATCTATTTTAAAAATATGAGCTCTGGCACCTCTGCAAATCACTACTTCCCTCTGCGAAGGGACTATCCATTTACTATTATGTTGTGTCATCACCTTCTCAAATAAGCGCCAGAACCTGAGAGCACTGCTGTCATGCTGATGCATTGTGTATAGCTAATGTTGGATGCATCATGACTTGATATTTTCTACCGTGAATAACAATGTTTAGTCGCTGCTTGAACTTTGGGGGTGCTCTGCATTTATGTTTTGTGGTCCCAGAAAGGGCTAGCGAGATACCACTATTGTCATATTATATCATGGTTGTTTTGACAACATGTTGTTATTTGATACATCTTATTATTGCTCTCTAGTTGTTTATGTCATTGATATGAGTTAATATAATTTTTAAGAGTTATTGTCGACATGGTTAGTTATAATCTTTGCTGAAAGCATGGATGTTGTTTAAGCTTATTTATGAAACAAGAGCAAAAGAGTTCGTAAAAGTTTTTCTTTTTCACTTTCAGTTTATCAACTGAATTGCTTGAGGACAAGCAAAGGTTTAAGCTTGGGGGAGTTGATACGTCTCCAACGTATCTAGTTTTCCTAACGCTTTTCCTCTTGTTTTGGACTCTAATTTGCATGATTTGAATGAAACTAACCCCGGACTTATGCTGTTTTCAGCAGAACTACCATGTGTTGTTTTTGTGCAGAAATAAAGTTCTCGGAATGGAACAAAACTTTGCGAGGATTTTTATACAATAAAAGAGAATTTCTGGAGCCAGGATGGACCTGAGGGGGGCACCTGGGTGGGCACAACCCATTAGGGCGCGTCAGCCCCCCCCCCCCCCCCACCAGGCGTGCTGCCCACCTAGTGGCCCCGCTGACCTCCAAACCGACGCTATAAAATCCCATATTTCCAGGAAAAAATAGGGAGAAAGAATTATCGCGTTTCACGAGATGGAGCCGCCGCCAAGCCCTGTTCTTCCTCGGGAGGGCAGATCTGGAGTCCGTTTGGGGCTCCGGAGAGGGGGGTCTTCGTCATCACCAACATATCTCCATCGCCAATTCCATGATGCTCCCCACCGGGAGTGATTAATTCCTTCGTAGGCTCGCTGGTCGGTGAGGAGTTGGATGAGATCCATCATGTAATCGAGTTAGTTTTATTAGGGCTTGATCCCTAGTATCCACTATGTTCTGAGATTGATGTTGCTATGACTTTGCCATGCTTAATGCTTGTCACTTTGGGCCCGGGTGCCATGATTTCAGATCTCAATTGGTTATGTTATCACCATTATATCCATGTTCTGGATCTGATCTTGCAAGTTATAGTCACCTACTACGTGTTTGAGGAGGCGGAGCACCGGCGCCACCACGAGGAGCTTGACGACCTCGTGTTCCAGCAGGCGGTCGCGGCGAACCTTGCCGCCAAGGAGAAGGACAACAAGTGGTGGTGCATCTACGAGGAGCAGAAGGTGAAGTACATCGACCTCGGCAGCTCCGACGAGGAGGATTGAGCTCCTCCACCGCGTCGTCCGTGGACGTGAGCTCGCCGCCGTTAGATCCTCACCCCCTCTAGTACTAGTAGTGAATGTAGTATGTAGTATGAACTAGTGTTTGTAATGAATTAGTGTTCGATCATGTAGTATATGTAGTATGTGATGAACTACTATGGTTGCAATTTCTCCCGCGAAACTTTTTTTTTAAATTATGCAGTTTCATATACGGTTTCTATTCAGCTGCGCACGTTTTCGACCCGCAAACGAGATCCGCGTTGAACTGCAAACGCGTTTTGCGGGTCGGGATTTGCGGGGCCTGCTAGAGTTTCTCTGACCATGCCAAAAACAACCAGCAGTTACTAGCAGGGCATGGAAAGGCTATCTGCAACCTGTAGTGCAATACAGTTTGTTACTGCAGAAGTGCATAGTTTGTTTGATGAGATAAAAATATGAAATCACATATGGCTCTCTAGATGCAGCAGCTACTTACCTCAGCAAATGACACAATGATCTAACTCCCCCCCCCCAAACCTGATTTGATTCTATTTTGATCAATGGACAGAAAATTGCACATAAAAGGACATGTTGTAAAATTGTTGCTGAATTGTTAAGATGCAACCATTTTTCTGCCGGGCTTCACTTGTATCTCAGTTTCTATCTTTTCTTGGATAGGTTTGGTACCCTGCTTCAAACACACTGGCTGAGAAGTGAGAAGGCAGCATGGAAGTTTGCAGAGGAGAATGGACTGGATGTGGTTGTGGTCAATCCAGGGACTGTTTTGGGCCCGATGATCCCGCCGAGGATCAATGCTAGCATGGCCATGTTTCTTCCCTTGCTTGATGGTATTTTGTTCATGTAGTCTTGACAATGCTCTAGTCATAGTTTTAGATCTACAGAGTATTTCATAATTTGTCAGATGAAGAAATTTATATAGTACTCTTTAATCATTTCTTAGTCCCTCTAGAATGTTTGCTGATAGGCTAGCAAGAATGTTATGAGTAGTAGACTGAAGCAGGGGCAATTCAGAAGAATTTTCTTGTCCGGTTCAGTGTGTGATTTGTTACTACTGTTAAGCAACACATTGTGTGCCCGATCGTGACAGGTTGGTAACGTAGACTCCAAGGGGATCCGGCTAGGTTAGTCCAGGTTGTTAGCATGTTTATCTTTGTAACAACTCTATCTCTATCCTCTTATCCCTTGTATCCCAAGTTGTAATCTCAACCATGTACGCGATCTGGGAGTTGTGCCCCAGCATATAAACACGCAGCCGTCGGTCAGACGAAGACACGACGTTAACCTAAAGAGTTTCACATGGTATCAGCCTAACTCTTCCACATTGCATCTCCTATCCCCATCCACCACCGCTGCCTCCACCATGGACGCCTCCTCCAGCGCCGCACCAACCAACCTCTCTGGTCAGGTCACCGAGAAGCTGACACGCACCAACTACATCCTCTGGCGGACTCAAGTCACGCCGCAGCTTCGTGGTGCTGGCTTCTACGGGTATGTCGACGGCTCCATGCCGGAGCCGGCCCGACTCGTCGTCACCAAGGACAAAGAAGGGAAGGAGGAGACTTCCCTGAACCCCCTTCATCTGATCTGGATGCGCGAAGAGCAGCAGGTACTTGGCTACCTTCTGAATAATCTCTCCAGGCGCCACGCGGGCGGCAGCGACTCGTCAACCCGACGCCACCGAGCCGCACCAATCCGAGGCGGCCACGTGTTCCCCTGGGAGGCGCTGGCCAGCAGACGGGCCCCGCTGCTATGCACGTCGCCAGCCGACAGCGGGCGCGCCCACCTACGCAGATCTGACGGGCTCTGCGGGCGCGGGATCCGGTGCTGATCCTCTGCAATCACTGCCTAATGATGGGGCAGTAGCACACACGGGATTCTCTGTGCCGCCCGTGGCTAGCTCCTCACGCGCTGAAGCCGCAGAAGATCCCGACGCGGGAGCAGCCACTGGAACAGCACCAGGTGCATCCTCCTCGGGATCAGATGCAGGATCTCCTGCGCCACGGGCTGGTGCGGTCTCGCCTGTGCAACCACGCACTCGTCTCCAAAAAGGGGTAATTCAACATGTTAATTATAAAACAAAGTTTGGCTTGGCTTGTTCCTCCACAGGTGAACCTAGTACGGTTGAAGAGGCACTGAATGACCCACGTTGGAGGAAGGCAATGGAAGAAGAATATTCGGCATTGAAGAAAAATAAAACGTTGCATCTAGTACCTCCACGACGAGGTAAAAATCTCATTGACTGCAAATGGGTGTTTCGCATTAAAAGAAAATCTGACGGATCTATAGATCGTTACAAAGCAAGACTTGTTGCCAAGGGCTTCAAACAACGGTACGGCATAGACTATGAGGACGCATTTAGTCCCGTTGTTAAAGCTGCCACCATTCGTCTTGTGTTGTTTGTTGCTGTTTCCAGGGGATGGAGTCTCAGACAATTAGATGTGCAGAATGCGTTCCTTCATGGCATTCTGGAAGAGGAAGTATATATGAAGCAACCTCCTGGGTTTGTGAACAAAAACTCACCACTGCATGTGTGCAAACTTGATAAAGCTTTATATGGCTTGAAGCAAGCTCCCAGGGCGTGGTACTCACGTCTAAATCAGAAACTGCAAGCACTTGGATTTATCCCTTCAAAGTCTGACACATCACTGTTTATTTACAATAGATCAAATACCTCCTTATTTGTTCTTATTTATGTTGATGATATAATTGTCACAAGTTCCTCTGATGAAGCAATAACATGCCTCTTGAAGGATCTAAGTGCTGAGTTTGCTCTGAAGGATCTAGGAGACTTACATTTCTTCCTAGGGATTGAGGTAAAGAAACATGAAGATGGCCTTCATCTCTCTCAGGAAAAATATGCTACTGATCTGGTAAGAAGAGTTAGTCTTCAAGGATGCAAACCTTCACCAACACCCTTGTCTAGTTCAGAGAAACTCTCACTTACAGAAGGAGAACCCTTGAATCAAGAGGACAGTACAAACTACAGAAGTCTGGTAGGAGCACTTCAGTACTTGACTCTGACAAGACATGATATTTCATTTGCTGTTAACAAAGTATGCCAATTTCTTCATGCACCCACTACAGTTCATTGGACTGCTGCTAAACGTATAGTAAGATATGTGAAAAATACTATGAATCTTGGTCTTACTTTCAGAAAATCTTCATCTACCCTAGTCAGTGCTTTCTCAGATTCTGATTGGGCAGGATGCATAGATGACAGACGCTCTACTGGTGGGTTTGCAGTATTTTTTGGACCAAACCTAATATCATGGTGTGCAAAGAAACAGGCTATTGTATCAAGGTCAAGCACAGAAACTGAGTACAAGGCACTTGCAAATGCCACAGCAGAAATTATTTGGGTACAGTCTATGTTAAAGGAACTTGGTATAAAGAGTACCAAAGCTCCGTGTTTATGGTGTGATAATCTTGGTGCCACCTACCTATCTGCAAATCCAGTGTTTCATGCAAGAACGAAGCATATTGAAATTGATTTCCACTTTGTCAGAGAAAGAGTTGCAAATCAGCAGTTAGACATTCGGTTTGTGCATTCTAGAGATCAAGTTGCAGATGGTTTCACAAAACCGTTGCCTACAAGAAGTTTTGAAGAATTCAAGCGTAATCTCAACTTGACAAAGTTGTGATTAAGGGAGGATGTTAAGCAACGCATTGTGTGCCCGATCGTGACAGGTTGGTAACGTAGACTCCAAGGGGATCCGGCTAGGTTAGTCCAGGTTGTTAGCATGTTTATCTTTGTAACAACTCTATCTCTATCCTCTTATCCCTTGTATCCCAAGTTGTAATCTCAACCATGTACGCGATCTGGGAGTTGCGCCCCAGCATATAAACACGCAGCCGTCGGTCAGACGAAGACACGACGTTAACCTAAAGAGTTTCACAACTACAAGTATGAAACACATCCTCAACACATCTCTATGCACACGCAGGCTGCACAGAGGAGTACAAGAATTTCTTCATCGGGCCAGTCCACGTGGAAGACGTCGCGTTGGCCCATATCGCCCTGTTCGAGAACCCTTCGGCGTCCGGGAGGCACCTCTGCGTGGAGCACTGGAGCCCATCTGTCACTGGAGCGATTTCGCGTTGAAAGTGGCCGAGCTCTACCCCGACTACAAAGTCCCCAAGTAAGCAACACACACTGAACACATACATGATATGTTTGGAGCACAATAATTCCATAGCAAACAACGACATTAACGGACCGTTGTCGCGGTGGTAACCATTTCGCTTGATGTGGGTTTCGTCGGTAGGTTCCCCGAGGACACGCAGCCTGGGCTGGTGAGAGCGGAGGTGGTGCCGAAGAAGCTGATGGCGTTGGACCTACAGTTCACTCCGGTGGAGAAGATCATCAGGGACGCCGTCGAGAGCCTCCGGAGCAGAGGATGCATCGCCTGATGGCTGGATTATTAGCTATACTGTATTCCTTCCCTTCTGTTGTAGGGTCATGATCAAACCTTGCTTCTGAGATGTGTTGTGCCCAGCCCAGTGCTAGACCTTATAGTTGCCTGCTGTATGATTGTGCAATAACGGCTGGTTGATATGCTGGTACACTGTAATGGTTCTCTTGCTAGATTGTTCCGACAAATCTTTGCGTGTTGCGAGGAAGATCACCGGTGAATAATTGTCCAGGATAAGAGAAGAAAACAGTACTCTCAAAATCGAGCCAATAATGAAACCAAAAATGCCCACAAAATCGGGTTTCTTTGCGCAAATTCAGTTTCATGGCTTTAGGTCTTTTCATGGCTTGTGCTGTACTTTTTAGCACGTGTAACATGTGCGTTTTTCCCCATAAAAAATCGAAGTGAATTGTACAAAACTGCCACATTCGAGTTCAATTTCAGGTTCGCTACCACATTCCTTGGGCGCTACAAAAATCTACCGGTTATCTTACTAATTTTCTCAACAAACACTTATGACGATCTGAGGCGACTTAGTCTACAAAAAATCTCATGTTAGTACACTAACATAGCCGTTCTTAACCCGAGGACAGGCAGTTCATAACTTAAGCATGCTATGTATAGTCATTACAGCCAACATGAGAGCAGCCCTTAACTCATAACTTTAACATATCACATCACCAAAATAAACACCCAACAACATTAGGTTACAAGGCCATCTATATATAGGCCTAATATATACTTGACCACCAAGATAGCTAGCACTCCATTCCTCCAGGATAACATTGATCTTCCGAAGCTTCTCCTTGTTCCCATGGCCAGCTTTCAGAAATGGCACACTCGAGCTTTTTCTCTCTTCTTTAAGCAGATCCCCGTCCTCCTTGATCTCCTTCACCCGCTTCCTGGTGTTCCTCATGATATCTGCTTGAGATGAAAGGATGCACCATTGCTCCTTGGACAACTTCAATTTCTCCGTCTGCACCTCGACGCCGAGTAAATTGGAGGAAACTTGTGACAGTCCGCAAGTCAAAAGGAAAACTTGCGTCCATCGTCGCTGCCCCTTCTTCTCTTCTTCCTCCAGCGTCAGCCATGGTGTCGTGGGATGATCTCCCTAGCTCTTCTGAAGACGACTCGGTTACCAGCAAGGTTGGTTATCTCCTCCTCATCTCCTACTACGGTTACCAACAACTAGGGTTTCTTTCTTCATTTTGAATCCAATCTAAATTTGTTTTAGGCTCCTACCACAATCTTCTGTGAGGAATGGAGATGCCTGGCGACAGGATCTGCCTAGCTTTACATGTCAGCATGGAACTGACATTTAAATCAGTTGATACTGACAGGAGGTTCCTAACATGTGCCCACAAGGTCAGTACAAATTCAGTGACACTGTCAAAAGTTTAAAAAGCTCAGTTAAAGCTAAAGGTCCAGTTAAGTTCAAATTTTAGTTATTTCTTCAGTAGTGAATTTGTATGCCATTGATGTGCTATGTGTAGTTAACTGAATTTTTTGAGTAGTTAACTGAATTTCTTGATTAGTTAACTAAATTTATGTTTGTTTTAAATTCATAGGAAGTGCCTAGCTGCAACTATGTGGAGTGGGTTGACCCTGAGTGGCCTGATGCTATGAATGAGCCTAGCTAGCATATGGAGCATGTATCAAGAGGAGACAAAATAGAATCTCAGACAAAATGTTCTGAATGCTGAGGAAAAGTTGAAGATTATGGAAGAGAAGAAGAAGTTGGAAAAAGAGCTTAGCAATTTCAAACTTGATTTTGCTACTATGGTGGCTGAGAAGGAGCAGGCAATTAGCCAATTAGGCAGCACACAAATTGCTACGACTGATCTTAGGGAAGAGCTTGAGAAGAGGAAGATGAATGACAAAACAGTAACAAGCATTCATCAGGTATTCAGGGCTAAGGCAGAAAAAAAAAGAGACCAAGTCATGCAGGAGAGGGACCAAGTCATTGGAGAGGGGGATAATTTAAAGCAAGAGAAGAGAAAGCTTGAATACATGATTGGTGACTTGTCGGCCACGCCGGCGAGCTCGAGGTCGCACCTCGGCAGCGGCGACGAACAGGGAAACGGAGCGGAGCAGAGCAGGGGAGGGGAGCGACTCGGTCTGGTCCGACCAGGTGGGCTACTGTTTATTCCCTGGCGATTTTGCAAAAAAAAAACGCATTCCCCCGAATCGATCGGCCCGGAACATGTGGAGATGAGCTGGCGGTCAAAACCCGCGTGGACATGCCAGTCAATCGCCAAATCAGCACGTATGTAGAAGAAAACGTATATTGGATCGTAGATGACCACCTGAGACAAGTTCAGTGACGTATTTTCGGGTATTTGTAACTACAGGGACTAATGTGGCCAACGCGACGAGTATGAGGACCTGGAGTGATTTTTTTTCTCTTTCTTTTTATGATCATCATAGAAAAATAGGAATAGGGAAGCTGCTAGAGCGCGTTTTTTGTGCCAACTTCACTATACCAAATTTTTTTGGGGAGTAGGGAGCTGTTGGAGGAGAAATTAGATCTTAACCCACATTATTCTTTTCACGGGTGAGGGCAGGGCGGGTTACATGCCAAAGTTTAGGATGTTAAAATGTTTTTATTTAACTGTCAAGCAGTGCGGTTAACTATTGATGTGTGCTTGAGTGCAGGTTCCTCAAACATTAGCGAGTGCAGCGACATTTCGGTGGGGATTGCTTTATGGCGGAGCAGAACTTGGGAGTAGGGAGCAACCGTGGCTTCTTCCATGGGAGAGTTGTGCAAAGGGATATTTGTCAGACCTAGGTGTTCAATTCGTAGGAATTGAAGAAACAAGAGACTCTTAATAAAATGTTCAGATCAAAGACAAACCACCAAATAGACCTTGGTACTTGGTACAAAGAGCTCCATGGATTGTAGAAATCCTTCACTTTGGTTCATTTCTCTGAAGCTCAAACAGATGAACAGTGTCAAAGTCATAGTCCTGTGTTTAATCTACCTGATAGATTCTTTGGCCCCTGTACTTCCGCTAGGGGCCCTCAGACAGATCAAAGAAAGGCACTTCATTTTGCAAAAACACAAGCCAATCAGCAAATCGCCTACCAAGGCACAATTCAATCATCATCAGCAAACGTTGCGACGACATTGTCCACACCTGGGAATGAACACATCAAATGACAACCAAGTAAACATCTATAATGCTACCAGAGTATGAGCTAGTATGTATCAGTCTTTCACAGCACCTACGGCTAGGAGACTACCACATGGGAGAGGGAGCACAGTTTCTAGAGGAATCCACATCCGCTAGCCGCGACCTTGGGCAGAAAAGAAACATGGTGGTGTAGTTTGATCAGATGGGTCAGAGACGGCGGCTCAAGCAGACTTGCAGGCCACGGCCTACTGCCTCATTTTCTTGGAGCTGCTGCATTCAGGGCACTTGTAGTGCTTTATGTGATCCGCTTTGGCCGGGGTTATCCGCACGCATTTCCCGTGGAACCACCGCTCGCAAATGTCGCACCCGATCCAGAACTCGCTTGCGTTGTATATGCCAGTGCAGCTTCCGCAAAAGGTTTCGCTGTGTTCTTCTTCATCCTCGTCCTCGTCTTCCTCTCGAGCAACTGCCCTGGAGTTCTTTGGGCGGACATCATCAGTTCGTTGCTGCACAGAACAAATTGCAATTCAGTTCCGAGTTACGTTCGGAGATGCGCTTCGAGTTTTGGAATTTCCAACAAACATAAACTACTGCAGTGGGGGGTCAGTCAGCGTACCTTTGGCTTTGATGAGTGCCTGGATTTGCCACTGCTATCAACACCAGACCTGTCCCTGTGCTTCCTGCCAACCATACTTTCATACACATTTGGAAGATCGTTGATCATGCTGAACAAGCGCTTCCTGGCAGACACAAGGCACAGAAACGTTGGATTGGCAACAAGGTGCAGCTGAAGCTTACGCACCAACTTGATACACATACTATAAGAGCTATTCCTCCATTAAAGGGGAGAAAAATTTCTTAGGACAAAAAGCAGCCAAGAGAAAAAGAGAACACTAATAACAGAACAGCAAGAAGGAATTTGCGGAAGTACTCAAAATGGCCTTTTGAAAAGAAAAAAACATGGAACCAGTTTTCTTGTGCAATCAGTAAATAGCTACAGCTTGGCGTAAACTTGACAGCTACATGTGGCAAGAACTAAATAACAGAACACTTGACAAAGAAAACATCAAGAACAGTATAGCAAGTGCATGGAACCGGTGGATCTTCTTAGTTAGATTTCCCCCCACAATATAGGCTTCACACCACTTTCAATATAGATGAGCAGCGTGGGCCTTTATCTTTAGTGCTAACACAAGAGAACAGAGTCACGGATGGTAAATAGATTACTAGCATAGCAGGCCACCAAAATTACTGTACTAGGTATGTATACAAGGAAAAAAAACCTGTGAAGCCTTCTGAAATAATTTGTTCCAAAATAAAGCCCTCAAGTGAGCAAAAGTATGAATTTCACTATGATAGCCAAGACAAGGGTACATGAACATTCAAGTGAAAACGAAACCCTATTATAGGTAAATTGTATAACAAACAATAAAATGGGATAACTAAAGAATATCATGGTCCAATAGTGGGGATTCTCGTGGTCCAATTGTTAATTTCTAGAGATGGCGATGATGAGTGACACACTGACAAGATGTAACAGGTCCACGAAGGAGTATGGTACTAAAGTGAAGATTTTTTTTAAGTGTTTTCTTTTATCCCAGCTAGCTAAATTTTGAAGGTCAAAATTATGCACATTACAAACAACCTGAAGTTGCACAAGGTATATGAAGTACTAAGGCAGCAAACTCTCACTATAGTGTGGAGAAAAAAGGTGTAAGGTGCACAAACTAAAGACACAAGTTAGTGTAAGAAAGATTCCGGAATTATGGCTTTACCAGCATGCTTGAACAAGACATAAATTAAACAATGGGCATTGGTTGCTATTAACTCCATTTTGAGATTAAAAAAACAAATAACCTGGTTTTCATCTTTCCCGCGGGAAAAAAACTGGTTGTCATTCAGTGTATAGACTATAGAGAAACAGAATGAACTCATAATATGCTGCCCGAGAAAGGGTCCACAAAAGAGAGCAAGATGGCAAAAATAAATAGCTCTGCAATTAACATGACAGAACTTCAGGAAGGAATGGTCCCGCCACCAATATAAGAGCCTTCTTTCTTATTTTGTGAGAAGAAGAATCTTGGAATATAAGAGCCTTCTTTATTCTTTGTGAGAAGAATCTTGGAACCTTTTAGAGTTTTACTCATAAATAGATGGCACTTTGATCTTCGGTTCTACATAGCTAAGCTTAGAGCAAGTTGTGGAAATGTGACACAGTTCATCACCACAAACATAAAAATAGGCTGGACATTAAAATTCTTTAGAGCAGCCGAAGCTGGGAACTACACAGAAGCACACTGTCCTTTATTTGTGTATATATGATTTCTGAAATAAAATGAAAAAGGAATAGTTGCTTCTTACTATGCCAAACTCCACCTTTATATTTACTCAAAGCCTTTGGCAAGACGCTTTGGTCATTCAGCATGATAATACTGTAAAAGCCCTAAAACTGCAGTGTATAGCATTTGATGATGGGGTAGGTCATGATATAATTGTATGTTTCCTGTTTGCTTCGTATACACATTACATCACCGAGTAAATGCACAACTTCTTCAACTACTAGAATCCCATCGATGGAAATCAATAACTCTGCAATTAACATGGCAGGAACTTAGAAAGGAATGGCCCTGGCCCGCCATCAATATAAGACCCTTCTCCTTCTTTCTGAGGAGAATATTGGAATCTTTTGAGTTTTTACTCATAGATAGATGGCATTTTAATCTTAGTTTCTAAATAGCTAAGCTTAGAGCAAGTTGTGACAATGTGGCATAGTTAGTCACCGCAAACACAAAAATGTTCTTTATAGCAGCGGAAACTGCAAGGATGGAACTACATAGAAGCACGCAATCCTTTATTTGTGTATGTTTATGATTTCTAAAATAAAGTGAAAGGGGGCAGTTGCTTTTCATATGGCCTAACAGCTGGAAACCTATGGATTATATCGCCATCAAGCCCAGAGGGTCACAGAAAGAAAGAAACAAGTAACCGCAAGCCCAATAAAGCAAACTGAAACAAAAAGCATGACCCTCCGATACACTCAAAGCAATGAAAAGAAACAAAGAGAGGAGCACAAGATACATGTGCACATGCACACACATGCACCAACCACCAAGTGAAACAAAATAAATGGGCCATCAAATCGGTCACGCGTATCCCAACTCCCCAAGTCACCTAGCAGTCAAGCTAAAGTACTCTATCAAAAAAGGCCACATTTGATCTTGCCTAAACTGTCAATCAGGAATAGATAATTTACAATTCAAAAGCTAAAGCAAATATTTTCTCAAGCCAGGAGAAATCGAACTCGGTAAAGGAGGAGGAGGAACGGCAGCAGTCCAAAATTACCGTTCGTTTGCGGTGAGCGGCGCCCCGAAGAAGAAGGCGACGGAGAGGAGCCACGAGTCGGAGTGGACGGCGACGAGGGAGAGCCAGTCGCGGCGGTTCATGCCGTTGCGGGCGAAATTGATGCCGAGGGCCGGCTCGGGCAGCTCGGGGGGCACCTCCTCCGCCGGCAGCGACACCTCCCAGGTCCCGTCGGGGTGGCCGTAGAGGCAGAGGTTCTCCTTATCTGCGGGCAGAGAGAGACAAAACCCAGGCCGATCCAGTCAATCCCCGTCCGGATCCCACCGCCCGGCGGCAGCGGAGCCGCCCAATCCATCCATCCAATCTGGGGGGCAACTCACCTGGGTCGCAGCTGTCGAAGAAGTCGTCGACATCTGCACGGCGGCACGAGGCGCAGGAGAGAAGCGCGGTGTTAGATCTGCGGCGCGCGCGGGTGGCCCGTCAGCGCGGCGCTACGAGAGGGGCAAAGGAGATGAGGGGGGGAGGAGAAGAAAGGAAGGGGCGCGGCCGGTCGGTCGGGTACTCACCGGAGGTGAGCGCGCGGACGAGGCCGGCGCGGCGCGCGTTGAAGTCCCTGAAGATGGCCTCCACGGTGCGCGGCCTGGACGTCGCGGGGGCGGCGGGGGCCCGGGCCGTCTCCATCTCGCCGAGGCGGGGCGGCCGCCGGCGGCGGCGGCGGCGGCGAGCTCGAGGGAGGGGGGGTGGGGTGGGGGGGGGCAGCGGTTGGGCTGCGGCGTGCGTGCGGGCGTCGTCGAGTCTGACCCAAGGAAGGATTTGGATTCGGTTTTATTACACTGTGCCCGGCCGAAAGGATTGTCCTGGCGACGCGGGCGATCCCGGGGATCCGTGGTAGGTCTCTGACGCGGTGGGCCCGCGGGGGATGGTCCCACCTGGGCGTGGGAAGGCGGGTGTGCAGCGGGGTGGTCGGGAGTGTGGCGAAGACACGGGCCCGGCCGCGGTGGGCCCGTGTGGGCTGATGACCTGGCTCCGACTGGGACGGGCCGACCTGGTCCTGAGCCCGACTATCTCAGATCGCGCTTTCCAACCAACTGGCCGCGCCGACCCACAGGAGTTCGGAATCGCGACGTGACATTGCGCGCCGCTCCACGCGTCGCCTGCCGTTGGATATCGCCATCGACGGCCCTGATGAGGGCTATGGACCATATCACTTGACCACTTTCCGGAGACGAGGCTAAAACACTACTACGTACTACTCCCTCCATTCCAAAATAGATAACTCAACTTTGTACTAAGTTTAATACAAAGTTGGGTCATCTATTTTGGAACGGAGGGAGTACCAGCGAACTGTTTTCGAACAGAGTGTGCTTTCCATGCTACAGTAGATAGGGATAAGGAAGACGGTGCCACCGGCGACGCCGTCATTCCCCTCCGCCTCCGACCTTCGGCCAGGCGTCGTGAGGCGGCAGGGACGTGGTTGTCCGCCCGGTATGTATACATCTACGTAGTTTATCTAGGCTTAGTGTCCTCGCTGACGGCGTTTTGATGGAGTGAAGGACGCCGGCGGTGGGAATATGTGTCTCACGGGGCGGTCTTGACTCCTACTCGTCGGTGGTTTACCCTGCGTCGACGAGGGGCTCATAGATTTTGGGCTTTTGGAGTGGCATGGGATCGTTTCTTCAACGGGGCGTTGTGGTGACGATGAGTAGCTCGTGTTGGCCGGTAATGGCGACTGTCGTGCGCTTGTGTAAGAATGAAGGGGTCCGGCCGAGCTCTGGTTGGTGGAGTGGCTTAGTCCATGGATTCCGTGCGAGAGGTGATTATTCTACGAACATGCCCTTGGACACTAGTAATCTTTTTACAATCGTTCTCTTGTGTTAGAGCATGTCCAACTGCTCTCGTTCACTAAAATAATTGGCATTTACAGAAAGTTGGGGCAAGAATCTCTCCAACAGTTGTTGTAAAGTGGCCATTACGATCCCGTAAAAAAGGCATCCCCTCCCACGGGTTTATGGAAAGTTTCGCAAAGTTATTGCCACTTTACTGGAATGATCGGAGAGGCTTTCTCCCCCCCGCCAACTTTCCATCAATGATGCCGCCGCCGGTACGACGCCTCGCACCGCCCGTCGTCACGTATGTCATTGACTAGTGGGTTCTAGGCAATTATCTATTTTTGTTTAACAAAAATAAAATAAAATTGGATTTAGGGGGGAAAGAAGTTTAGGAGAACTGACAAAAATCACTAGACAACTTCCCCTAACTTTCGCGTGAAGGCAAAAACAAAAAATTGTTTTATAGGGAAATTTATAAGGGGGTTGTTGGAGTTGCTCTTAACACTAAAGATAAAGGCTGACTCTGGGCATCTATATATGGTATGGTAAGCATTGTCAATTACGCTTTGTGTACTAACCCATGATCTTCGTGAGAATTCTTTGTGGGGTTAGGTTGTGGTGTGCAAGTTCAAGTGAAGCATCACGAAGATATCAAATGCTTGCAGCTTGTCGTCCATTGTGGTGACAATGGACTTGTGAAGATGTGCGGAAGAGAGGCTCACCCATAGTGGAGTATGGGGGAGCAATCAACTAGTCTTCATCGAGCCAACGCAATCAAGAAAGGTGGTCCAACTTGAGGGAGTCAAGATCGTCATCATCTAGCTCAAGTGGACCATGTGCAAGGCAAAGGTTTGCCCTTGATAGGTTTTCTATTTTACCGATCTCATGGTAGTTGTGGGAGACCGGGTTATAGGATCGATTAACGTACTATCAAGGGGGGCTCTCGATGAGTAGCTTGATCGTATCGTTCGTAGAGAGCTCAAACCATTGCATCCTTGCATCATCTTTATTGGTTCTTGTTTGGTTCTTCTCCTTGTGAGATTTGGAGCTTATGGTCATTTTTATGACAAGCTCGAGTTCATCGAAAACGGAGTTCACATGCATCTTCTATGATGTTTTTGATGTTGGAGGTTATGTCGGTTCTTCTCTGTTGGAGTGTTCACTCCTCTATTTCTTAGGCATACCTCCCCTGCCTCTTCTTACAGCGGTTTTGATGCTACTCGTTGTCATGTATCCAACAAGCTTGAGTTTGCTCAATTCGGAGCTCATTCGCAGAAGTTATGGCAGTTCTGGTTTTCCTTGGAGTATACTTGTTTTCATGGAAGTGGCATAAGGATGGCGCCAGCGGTAGTACCGCTGGGCCAGAGCGGCAGTACCGCTTATCGCCACAAGCGGTAGTACCGTTGTCCCACAGTGGTAGTACCGCCCATGGCCATAAGCGGTAGTACGGCTCCGGTTCCGCGCTGGTACTGCCTCGACCCGAGACGTGGTTTTCTCATGTCGGGTTCAGCGACAGTAGTAGTGGCTGTAGGAGCGGTAGTACCGCCCGTGAGCGGTAGTACCGCCCGTGAGCGGTAGTACCTTTGGGGGGAGCGGTAGTACCGCTTATATGCGGTACTACCGCCCCAAGGTTCATGTTTTGTTACTCGTTTTCCTTGCTTCTTCCGCCCTAGCGGTAGTACCGCTCGTGTGCGGGCTGAGCACAGAACGGTTGGATTTTTCCCCTTCTATATAAGGGGGTCTTCTTCCCCAATGAACCTTATCCTTTGAGCTCGTGTTCTTCCCCCATTGTTGACCTTCTTCGAGCTTGCTAACTCTCAATCCCTCCATGGATTCTTGCTAGTTTTGGGGGGAAAAGAGAGAGGAGATCTAGATCCACATTTCCACCAATCACTTTCTCCTCTATGTGAGGGGAACCCTTTGGATCTAGATCTTGGAGTTCTTTGTGTTCTCTTCTTCGTTCTTCCTCTCATTTTCCTCCCTAGCATTAGTTGCTTTAGTGGGATTTGGGAGAGAAGGACTTGGGCACTTCGTGTGCCCTTGCCATTGCATTTGGTGCATCGGTTTGAGTTCTCCACGGTGATACGTGGAAGTGAAGTTTGAGAAGCTTATTACTCTTGGGTGTTTGGGCACCCTAGAGCTTGTTCCTCTTGGGTGCCTTGGCGCCCTAGACGGTTGGTGGTGTTCGGAGCTCAATCATTGTGGTGTAAAGCTCCGGGCAAGCGTCGGGGTCTCCAATTAGGTTGTGGAGATCGCCCCGAGCAATTTGACGGGTACCGGTGACCGCCCCCAAGGGTTGCCAAAGTGTATGGGTTCGGTGACCGCCCCCAAGGGTTGCCATTTGTACAGGTTCGGTGACCGCTGAGGGAGTCCTGGACTAGGGGGTGTCCGGATAGCCGAACTATCATCATCGGCCAGACTCCAAGACTATGAAGATACAAGATTGAAGACTTCGTCCCATGTCCGGATGGGACTTTCCTTGGCGAGGAAGGCAAGCTTGGCGATACAGATATGTAGATCTCCTACCATTGTAACCGACTCTGTGTAACCCTAGCCCTCTCCGGTGTCTATATAAACCGGATGGTTTTAGTCCGTAGGACAACGACAATAACAACAATCATACCATAGGCTAGCTTCTAGGGTTTAGCCTCCTTGATCTCGTGGTAGATCTACTCTTGTAATACCCACATCATCAATATCAATCAAGCAGGACGTAGGGTTTTACCTCCATCAAGAGGGCCCGAACCTGGGTAAAACATCGTGTCCCTTGTCTCCTGTTACCATCCGCCTAGACGCACAGTTCGGGACCCCCTACCCGAGATCCGCCGGTTTTGACACCGACATTGGTGCTTTCATTGAGAGTTCCTCTGTGTCATCACCAATAGGCTCGATGGCTCCTTCGATCATCAACAATGACGCGGTCCAGGGTGAGACTTTTCTCCCCGGACAGATCTTCGTATTCGGCGGCTTTGCACTGCGGGCCAATTCGTTTGGCCATCTAGAGCATATTGAAAGCTACGCCCCTGGCCGTCAGGTCAGATTTGGAAGTCTGAACTTCACGGTTGACATCCGCGGAGACTTGATCTTCAACGGATTCGAGCCACAACCGAGCGCGCCGCACTGTCATGATGGGCATGATTTAGCTCTGCTGCCGGACAGTGCTCTGGAGGCCGCACACGAGTCCGCTCCGACCCTCGATTCAGAGCCGGCTGTGCAGATCGAGGACGAGTGGTTAGACACCGCCTCGAGGGCTGCAACCTCTACGGCGATAGAGCCGAATACTGACTTTGTCCCTTTTGAAGCTCGTGACTCCCAGGTGCCGGACCCCTTGCCGGACTCCGAACCTCCCGCGCCCCCTCTAATCGAATCCGATTGGGCGTCGATCATGGAGTTCACTGCTGCGGACATCTTTCAACACTCACCTTTTGGAGACATCCTGAGTTCGCTAAAACATCTCTCGTTATCAGGAGAGCCCTGGCCGGACTACGGTCAGGACGGTTGGGATGCGGACGATGAAATTCAAGGCCCACCCACCACCCACTTAGTAGCCACTGTCGACGAATTAACCGACATGCTAGACTTCGACTCCGAAGACATCGACGACGATGCCGGAGACGATCAAGAACCAGCGCCTGTTGGGCACTGGAAAACCACCTCAACTCACGACGTATACATGGTGGATACACCAAAAGGAAGCGATAACGAGGAACAACGGGACGCGGCGAAGGATAATTCCCCCAAAAACAACAAAAACGGCGACGCAAGCGCCGCCCGAAGTCCCGCCTCGATAACAACGGCACCCACACTGACCCAGCCGTAGAGCAGGGCGAACCAGTGGACGAGCAACCCATTCCCGGCGAAAACAATAGTCCAGACGATCTCACGCCGGACACATCACCGGAGCATAAGAACCTTCACAGAAGGCTCGTCGCCACTCCAAGGAGTTTGAAGAAGCAAAAGCGGAAGCTCAAAACGGCGAAAGACGTACTCAGAATGAGATGGAGCAAAGTACTCAAGACCGTAGATAAATACGACGATAGTCACCACGCAAAGAGCTACCCGAAGCGCAAACTGTTGCCCGAATTTGACGAGGAGGCCGTAGAGCCCCCACAGTCAAAAAAAAAGAGGCCGCCTGGCCGGATAGACGACCAGATAACAGGCTAAGAGCGGCAAGCGGCGCCGCACATAATCTGGCACACTTACCAAATAAGGATCCTAGCAAAAAGGATGGCCCAGTCAAGTCCATCTATGGGCCAAAAAAGAAGGCTCCAGGGGGCAACACAACCCGCTGAGTGTTCGAAGATAACGGCACACCTAAATACAGGGGCGCCGCACACCCACTATGCTTCACCGACGAGGTACTGGATCATGAATTTCCAGCAGGATTCAAGCCCGTAAACATAGAGGCATATGACGGAACAACAGACCCCGGAGTCTGGATTGAGGATTATATCCTACACATACATATGGCTAGAGGAGACGATCTCCACGCCATAAAATACCTACCCCTCAAGCTCAAAGGGCCAGCTCGGCATTGGCTCAAAAGCCTCCCAGAAAATACCATTGGAAGTTGGGAAGAGCTTGAGGATGCGTTTCGAGCAAATTTTCAGGGAACTTATGTCCGCCCTCCGGACGCAGACGATTTAAGTCACATAACTCAACAGCCCAGGGAGTCAGCACGCAAATTCTGGAACAGGTTCCTCACCAAAAAGAACCAAATAGTCGACTGTCCGGACGCCGAAGCCTTAGCAGCCTTTAAACATAACGTCCGAGACGAATGGCTCGCCAGACACCTCGGCCAGGAAAAACCTAGAACAATGGCCGCACTAACAAGCCTCATGACCCGCTTTTGCGCGGGGGAAGATAGCTGGCTAGCAAGATGCAGCACCAGCGACCCGAGTACATCCGAGGTCAGGGATGGAAATGGGAAATCACGACGCAGAAAAGATCAGCGCAGGAATAAGGAAAGCGGCCCAAACAGCACGACGGTCAACGCCGGATTCAAAAGCTCTCGGCCGAACAACAAAACAATGCCCCTTAAGGACAACAGTGACGAGCTATCCAACCTAAACAAAATCATGGATAGGATATGTCAAATCCACAGTACCCCCGGGAAGCCTGCAAACCATACCCACAGAGATTGTTGGGTCTTCAAGCAGTCCGGCCGACTTAACGCCGAACACAAGGGGCTCGACACACCAAGTGAAGACGATGACGAATCCCACAAGCAACAGACCGGAGCACAGAAGACTTTCCCACTAGAGGTCAAAACAGTGAACTCACTTCATGTGATAAATTGTGCGGAAGCGATATAAACATGCTATACCAGGACACCATCCGCAAAATGGGGATAGACCCTACCAAAATTCGCCATAGCAACACTTCCTTCAAAGGAGTGGCACCAGGCCCTTATGCCAAGTGTACAGGCTCTGTACTACTAAAAGTTGTGTTTGGTTCACCCGACAAATTCCGTCGCGAAAAGCTAATCTTCCATATCGCCCCATTCAAAAGTGGCCATCAAGCACTACTGGGACGCGAAGCTTTCGCCCGCTTTAACGCAATACCGCATTTACGCGTCTCTTACACTCAAAATGCCCGGTCCACGCGGCATCATCCCATTAAAGGGAAACTCCGAGTGTTCCTCGACCACGGAAAACGTGAGACTGCCTTGACAGCCGCACATTAATCCAACCTTGTTGATCAAAGCCCCTAAAAACAGGTCATTTAGACCTCGGACATGGTTAGGCGAGTCCGACATAAATAAACAAGGGGCTTCCCAGCCGCATACCTCTTTACAAGGGGCTGCACGTATAAACAATGAGAGCCAATAAAGCTCAATCTTTCCAAATCATACTCTGTTTTAAATACATCTTTCGCACGATATTTTTTCCAAACTAAGTTCTTCTCTTTTATAGATGAATCACGTGCTACACCCGTCCAGGATACAGCACAACGGAGACACAGGCGCAGACGTGCAGCAGGGACCCGTTACAAGGATTCTTTTCAGATTAAGACCCTGCGTAAACCTTTCTTACTGTCTCTTTTGTTACTCATCCCCCGGTTTCCTACCATAACCGAGGAGGAGGCTGGCGTTTTGGCATCGACCGCGTCAGAAGTTTTCGCCTGTGCCTGGACATTAGGGGCTTAGGGCACTATTCTGCCCGTTATCATAAAGTCCGAATACCTTAGGGAGTGTTCGGCGTCTCGAGTTAGGCCTTATATGCATCAGCTCCGAATCATGTCTTTGGTCAAATGTTGGGTTTGCCCGGCTCCTGTGTTTTGCTGCCTTACATTCTGCTCCATCGGCTAACGCGGCACCAGGAGAACTACTGCGATTGTGCCCCGGTTCGGCCGGGCGAGCACCTCAGTAGAGAAAGCCGAAAACTGACTGTCATGATACAGCGAGAGACTGGTTAACCACTCGATCGACTATTGGAATGTTTAGAATTCCTCCGCTTTGACGAAGGACCGCTTCCCGGTCAGGCACACACGCGCCCCGAGTTCGGAGAGCGCGGTGCCTCTAGGGGCTATATCGTAGCCCCACCATCGAGCTCCTATGGCTAAGTGAAAGTGATAAAGCATTATAGTCCGGTTGCCTAGTTTGCTATGCTATCACCTCCTTCAAAGGACCAAGACGTTGGATTAAGTGTGAAAATGCACTTTTTTTTGCAAACACCCCCGCACTATGTGCGTGGGGGCTGAAGCCAAAGACTGCCATCTTTCAGGTTATAAATACATATACATTAACGGCCGCACAAGAGATATTTCAATACTTGAACGCACAAGTATAAAAAGTCGTTATATTATAAATATGATCTCACAAATCATACACGTCATTTGAACATGACATTTTTCGAGCACTGCGACTCTATTAAACGAGCGCCCTGCAGGACTTCCTCAAAATAGTGCTCGGTGGGTAATCGGCTCTCGTCCGAACCCCGGGACGCAACATCGATGGAATTCATCTCCACCCAGTATGTCTTAACACGGGCAAGAGCCATCCGTGCACCCTCTATGCAGGCCGACTGCTTCATGTCGCCTTGATATGCGGCACCGCCCCAAGGAATTGCTGCAATAAACCAAAATAACTCTTCGGCTTGGGCCTTTCCAGCCACAGATGAGCCACCACATCCGTCATGGCTAGTCCGGACAATCTATTTAGCTCAGCCCACTCAGCTAACTGATCGGTCAACGGCAGTGGACACTCCGGACTATGGAATTGAGACCAAACCAGCTCTTCCATTTCATGATCCTTCTGACTTCGGAGGTGCCGAACTGCGTCCGCCGCACTCGCCGCCAAATCCAGATAAGAATCCTCCGCACTCCACAACTGGCCCAACTGAGCATACTTCGGATCCGTGAATTTCCTATGCAACAGAAAGGGCTTTCCAGCCACAATGTCTCCGGCCTGACGCAGTTCCTCCTTTATAGCCCGCATTGCAGAACGAGCATCCTTGGCTTCGGCGGTGGCCTTCTTCAGGCCCTCTTGCTCCGCTTGGCTAACATCATAGCGGTCGGTAGTATCTTTTAATTTCACGGCCATTACGGCCATTTCCTCCCTGCTTCGGCAGTGAGCAGCCTTCTCGGCTTTTAGCTCCTCCGCTGCCTTCAAGGCAGCCGCATCACTTTTTCTGGCTTGGTCCTTGGCTCGAGCAAGCTCCGCCCGAAGGTCTTCCACAGCAGCGGCACCATCTGCATCAAGCATACATGTTGTAAGGAGTGGGTGTCAGCTCCCTTACCAGGTGACCGCGGAAACACCACTTACCTTGCGACTCGTCAAGTCGTTTATTGACCAGCGTGATGTCCGCATCCGCAACGTCGAGTTGCCGCTTCAGTTCGGCAACTCTATCAATCCGGCTGGCCACCGAATGCTCCGCCACCTGCATAGGAAAGGCGACATTTCATAACTGAGGTTATGATCCTCGGCACGCTGTCGCTTTCGACAACATACCGAGTCTCAGGGGCTACTATCTATACAGGGCGCACCCTATGTGCAACATTGTCAAAAGGTATGTCATTTTTTTGCGTACCTCAAACCCCGTCAGTAAACTTCCGACGGCCTCATGTAACCCGCTTTCGGCAGATGAGATCCTTTCAATCACCGCACTCATTAATGCGCGGTGATCTTTTGAGAGAGACGCCCTCTCGAGCAAACCCTGCAGCTCCACCGGCCGCACTCCAGTGGATGCCGAACTCCCAGGCCCCGCCGGACTCGGGGAGACCCTCCGTGACGACACCTCAGGGTCGTCCGCCCCGCCTGATGGGACGGCAAATGGAGGCGTTTCGCTCTCCATCATCTCCGGACGAAGGTCCCCCGAGGATGAGCTCTGCTGGGAAGGGCTGAGATCCAAACTACAAGGTAAAAACTTCGGTTATCCTTAGAAATAAAATAGGGATGCCCTTTATTATAAAAAATTCCCTTTTTTCTACTTACAGCTCGTTGGAGGGCTAATTCCTTTGGGGTGACTGTACGGCCAGGACTCCTCCTGGCACAGGACCTTCCGGTGCAGATTTCTTTCCCCGCTTCGAGGCTTTGGCCTCCGGGTTTTCGGAAGCGGTCCTCTTCTCCCCCTGGAGGGAGGGATTCTTGATTCCCCCCTTACTGAGAGCCTCCTTAACAGAGGTGGTAGTTTCCCTGTTCCCCCCTTCGCCTTCCTCCGAAGGCGCAACCTCCAACATTTTGATTAACACGGGATCCGGCGTGGTCTCAGGGAGGGGGGCCGGACACCGTATCCGTTTTTCTTGCGCTATCCACTCCTGTTCAAGGGATAGCTGGTTAAAAGGCCAATCCATGATAAATAAATGGATGATATGTCCAGTCACAGGGCTACTTACTTGAGTATCCGGGCGATTGCAGCTTAGGCCAGCGTCCTCGGTCAAGTCCGGACACACTTCTTGTGATCCGAAGAATAGTTTGTACATCTCCACGGGTTTTGTACCCATAAAGTGTTGGAGAGCTCGTGGTCCCTCCGGATTGAATTCCCACAGACGGAGGGGGTGACGTTTGCAGGGCAGAAGACGCCGAATCAGCATAACCTGCATCACTATGACCAGATTGATCTCCCTCTCTTGGAGATCTCGAATCCGGCCCTGTAATAGGGGTACGTCCTTGGACGGCCCCCCAGTCGAACCCTTTGTTGACCCACGATGTCAGCCGTGGTGGAGGGCCTGGGCGAAAGGCGGGCAGCGGCCTCTGCCTGCTGCCCCTGGGAGCGGTGATATAGAACCACTCCTGTTGCCACAAACCGAGCTCCTCCTGAAAAGAGCCCTCGGGCCATGGAGCATCGGCCCTCTTGCTTATAATCGCCCCGCCGCACTCTGCCTGACGCCCCTCAATCATCTTCGGCTCCACATTGAAGGTTTTGAGCCACAAACCAAAGTGAGGGGTAGTGCGGAGGAAGGCTTCGTAGACAACAATAAATGATGAGATATGGAGGATAGACTCTGGAGCCAGGTCGTGGAATTCCAGCCCATAGTAAAACAGGAGCCCCCTCACGAAGGGATCCATCGGGAAGCCTAAACCCCGACGGAGGTGAGGCACGAACACAACACTCTCGCCAGGCTCAGGGGTAGGAATGACTTGCCCTTGGGCAGGCAACCTATGCGAAATCTCGTAGGTTAAGTACCTGGCGTCCCTAAGCTTTAGCACGTCCTCTTCCGTGACGGAGGAGGGCATCCACCGGCCCTGAAGGTCAGAGCCGGACATTGTCGAAGGTCCGAAGTACCCGAATCTGGAGCCCTGGGTGTTGGAACTCGGGGCGAGGGGCGGATTCGATTGAGGATTGAAGAAAAGGAACGTGCCTTGGTCTCATTATAAAGGGGGAGAATACCAAGAGCCGTCTCCGTGACCGTTTAGAACTCGCCTTCGATGGAGGGGGCGTGGCAACGGGCGCGGTTGGGTTACCCACGCCCGTATTGATGAGAATCCCGGAATAAGGGGAACACGATCTCTGCTTCGACAAGACGTGCCAAGGAAACCGCTTCGCTAAACGCGCTGAGGCGGTATAATAAAAACGCTTCGAGTAAAGGCTTGGTTGTAGTGTGACGTCATGCCACGAAATACGTCAGTAGATTGAACTTGTGTAAGTATTATTCTCTCTACGGTGGAATGTGGAATTAATTTTGCAGAGCCGAACACTATCCTGGTGTTCACAATCTTCTACAAATTATTCGGAGAAGGAACCCGCCTTGCAATGCCGAAGACAATATGCGCGCCGGACTCGTCGTCATTGAAGCCTGGTTCAGGGGCTACTGAGGGAGTCCAGGACTAGGGGGTGTCCGGATAGCCGAACTATCATCATCGGCCGGACTCCAAGACTATGAAGATACAAGATTGAAGACTTTGTCCCATGTCCGGATGGGACTTTCCTTGGCGTGGAAGGCAAGCTTGGCGATATGGATATGTAGATCTCCTACCATTGTAACCGACTCTGTGTAACCCTAACCCTCTCTGGTGTCTATATAAACCGGATGGTTTTAGTCCGTAGGACAACGACAATAACAACAATCATACCATAGGCTAGCTTCTAGGGTCTAGCCTCCTTGATCTCGTGGTAGATCTACTCTTGTAATACCCACATCATCAATATCAATCAAGCAGGATGTAGGGTTTTACCTCCATCAAGAGGGCCCGAACCTGGGTAAAACATCGTGTCCCTTGTCTCCTGTTACCATCCGCCTAGACGCACAGTTTGGGACCCCCTACCCGAGATCCGCCGGTTTTGACACCGACAACCGCCCTCAAGGGTCCCTTAGTGGAATCACGGCATCTTGCTTTGTGCGAGGGTGTGAGGAGATTACGGTGGCCCTAGTGGCTTCTTGGGGAGCATTGTGCCTCCACACCGCTCCAAACAGAGATTAGCATCCGCAAGGGTGTGAACTTCGGGATACATCGTCGTCTCCGCGTGCCTCGGTTATCTCTTACCCGAGCCCTTTACTTATGCACTTTACTTTGTGATAGCCATATTGTTTCTTGTCATATATCTTGCTATCACTTAGTTGTTTATCTTGCTTAGCATAAGTTGTTGGTGCACATAGGTGAGCCTAGTTGTTGTAGGTTTTGTGCTTGACAAATTAAACGTTAGGTTTATTCCGCATTTGTTCAAGCCTCAACTGTAATTATTTTAAAGCGCCTATTCACCCCCCTCTAGGCGACATCCTCGATCTTTCATCTGCAGCACCAAAACAGGTTCAGTCTTGATGTTGCCCGTTGGGTCAACTAGTGGGAGATCCTCACAAGGAACTGCTGAAGGGCCAATATGCTTTTTGAGCTGACTAATGTGAAAGACTGGATGAATGTTGGCAGAAGCAGGTAGTTGCAGGTGATAAGCAACATTACCCACTCGATGTAGCATTCAAAATGGGTCGTAGAATTTGCTCTGCAGCTTGATGTGTGAGCGAATTCCAAAGGCATTCAAGCGGTAAGGTTGCATCTTCAATTATACCATATCACCCACTTCCAAGACACGTTCTGAGCGCTTGCGATCTGCATATTTCTTAATCCTTGCTTGAGCTTTCTGTAGGTTTTGCTTGACTTCTTCCAGAAAATGTTATCTGTCATTCAAGAACTGGTGAGCTTCAGACCCAGGCGGAGCAGACAAGGACAGTTCACTGATCTGTGGAGATTTGTACCCATAGAGGACCTCAAACGGAGTTTTCTGGAGAGATGCATGAAAGGATGTGTTGTACCAGTATTCGGCCATCGATAAGTGCTGCATCCAATTCTTGGGGTGAGTAGAAGTCATGCATCTGAGGTAGTTCTCGATGCACTGGTTCACTCGTTCCGTTTGGCCATCAGATTGGGGATGGTATGCTGAGCTTTAACGGAGCTTGATTTTCATGCTCCGGAAGATGTCACACTAGGTGTGTCTGGTGAATATTCGGTCTCTGTCAGATATAATTGCTAACGGAGGACCATGGAGTTTGATGGTATTGTCGATGAAGGCCTGGGCTACAGTTTTCACATTGAAGGGGTGAGCCAGAGGAATGAAGTGAGCAAATTTAGATAGTCTGTCCACTACCACCACAATCACTTCCTTTCCTTGTGATTAAGGAAGGCCTTCGACGAAATCCATACTGGTATGGGTCCACACCATATCAGGTATGTGCAGTGGGTCTAACAGTCCAGGGTAAGCACAAGTTTCACCTTTGTTTTTCTGGCAAACAGGGCATTCAACCACAAATTTGTCAACTTCAGATTTTAACCCTCGCCAATAAAAGATCTGCTTGATTCTGTGATAAGTTGCTTTCATGCCTGAGTGACCTCCTAAGGCAGACGAATGTAAGGCGACTAGCAGTTTTTGTTTGATTTCAGGCACATTACCCACAAGAACTCTACCCTTGTGCCTAATAATGCCAGCATGGTAACTGTCATGGTCAATTGCATTATTGGGGACCAGGAGAAGTTTTTCCAATAATTCCTTGCTCTTGGCATCCTTGAGGTAGGACTGTTCCACTTCTTTGGTCCACTTGGGGGTGACAGATGTGATAGCATTGAGTTGAAACATTCTGGATAGTGCATCTGCAACAATATTGTCCTTTCCCTTTTTATACTCCAAGGTATAGTCAAATTCCAAGAGTTTTAGCAGTAACTTGTGTTGCATGGCAGTATTCATCTTTTGGTCTCTCATGAACTTAAGACTTTGGTGGTCAGTCCTTATGATGAGCTTGTTACCCAGGAAGTAGTGCCTCCATTTTTTTAAAGCTTGAACAATTGCCAAGGCTTCTTTTTCATATGTGGATAGGGCATCATTCTTGGGATAGAGGGCAGTGTTGTAGAAAGCAATAACTCTGTTGTTCTACATTAAGGCTGCTCCTAAACTAGAGCCAGATGCATCAGTTTCCAAAGTAAAAGGGAGTGAAAAGTTTGGGAGGGCCAAAACTGGGGTTGTGGACATGGCTGTTTTCAGATCAGCAAAAGCCTTGTCTTTTTGGGCAGTCCAAAGGAAATTATCCTTTTTAAGGAGATCATGCAGAGGCCTGGCAATGAGTCCAAAGTGTTGGATGAACCTCCTGTAGTATCCACACAGGCCCAGAAAACCCCTCAATTGAGTTACTGTCGTTGGTGTAGGCCAGTTAACTACAACAGCAATTTTTGCAGGATCTGTGGCTACTCCCTTTTCTGTGATGATATGCCCCAGGTACTCCACCTGTTGGATAACAAAGACACATTTGGACAACTTGACAACTAGCTAATGTTGTTGGAGGAGTTGTAGAGCCAGTCTCACATGCTTGATGTGATCTTTCAGGGTTTTGCTAAAGATGAGAATATCATCAAAGAAGACCAATATGAACTTGCGAAGGTAAGGACCAAATACATGGTTCATTAAGGCCTGGAAAGTTCCTAGAGCATTAGCTAGCCCAAATGGCATAACTAAAAATTCATAGTGCCCACAATAGGTAGTGAATGCTATTTTGTGGATGTCATTTTCCTTCATTCTGACCTGATGGTACCCTGATTTGAGATCTAATTTGGTGAAGTACTTGGCTCCATGCAGTTCATCAAGCAAATCCTCAATAATGGGTATTGGGAATTTGTTCTTGACTGTGTGGTCATTGAGATGTCTATAATCTAGACATAGTCTCCATGTGGCATTCTTTTTTCTCACTAGTATGGCAGGAGCAGCAAAGGCACTCTGACTGGCTCTAATAAACCTTGCTTTAAGCAGTTTTTGTATTTGAGCTTCCATTTCATCTTTTTCCTTGTGTGGCACTCCGTATGGTTTCCTGCTAGGAGGAACAGTGTTGGGTTTCAGAGGGATTTCATGGTCACAATCTCTGGAAGGGGGCAGTTCAGTTGGTTCTACAAATACTGTTGGAAATTCCTCCACTAATTACTGCATTTCTTCAGGCATGGATTGTGGGGGAAGTGGTTCAGGTTTCTTGATATCTCTGATCAAGTGCAGAACATAGCCAGTTGCTCCTTTTTTAAGTAACTTCATGAGCTCAGCAGAGTCAATTTCTGTAGTTTCATCTAGTTTGTCACAGACTGGTAAGGTAACAGCAGTGGTTACCTTGTGAATAGTGATTCTCCTGTTGATGTGGTCCAAAGTTGTGGGATTATGTGCAGCCAGCCAATCACAACCTAGTACAATATCATGCCCTGGAATGTCCAGAATTCTGAAAGAATGAGTAAAAGGTTGTGTTGCAATAGTGAATTCAGTTGGAGGTATATAAGCTCCTGACCACAATCTGCCTCCTCCTGCAACTGCTACTGGTCTGGACTTGTCTTTTAGAATTGTGTAAGATGTTTGCAATGCAAAGTGTATGTTCATGAAGGTTGAGTTGCTGCAAGTGTCAACCAAAGCTACAACTATTTTTCCACCAATTTTAACTAGGACAGACATTGTTTTAGCTCCATCTGGATTTAAAGCTTGTTGGGATATTTGCATGCATTTGTCATCCTCTTTAGCAGCTTCTTCTCGTTCTTCTTCAGATACTGAATCTGGATCATCAGTGTTTTCTGTGGGTTCTTCTCCTATTAGCACATTTATGACAGGAGCTTGCTTACATTTATGCCCATGAAACCAATTATCTCCACATCTCCAACACTTTCCTGGTTCTCTAGCTCTTTGTGTATGCCCTGTTTGTTTTTCCACCACCTTGCTTTCAGTATGGTTTGACTTGTAAGCATTGTAAGGAGATTTGGTAGTGGTTTGGGCATTCTGGTAGTGTGATTTCCTTGGTGGAGCAGATTGTTCCATGTCAATTGCCAACCAGTATGCTTCTGTCAAAGTGGGAGGTCTCAGGGGTCTCAACTAAAACTTGATTGCAGATCTCATACCATTGACATAGCATTTGACAAACCACTCTCCAGATAGAGCAGGGTTGTCCTATTGCATTTCTGCCATGAGGTCTTCAAAGAGATCTGTGTACTCATTGATGCTTAAGTTTTCTTGTTTCAGTGAGTTAAATCTCTCTGTGAGATCATAGGAACTGGTGGGAGAAAATCTGTGTAATACTTGTACACAGAGTTGAGGCCAAGTGATTTGCTTTTTTAGGATTCCTAACCTTCTCAGCCAATTATCAGCTCTGCCCACCATATACATTTGTGCCAGAGGTACTTTGTAATCATTTGGAGCTCCAGCCATTTGAAAGTACTTATCAGCTTGTCTGATCCATCCACTGGGATTTTCACCACCAAACCTGGGAAAATTCATTTTGGTCCCTTGGTAATAGATTTCAGGAATTGGGTTCTCATCTCTTTCTCGTAGGATTTGTTTTATTCTGCCCACGCATGCGTAGCATCTTGTTGTGGCACAGGAGGGAACAAAGAAGTCCTGGCTGTTTTCATTTGTCCAGTGGGACTTGGACCTTCAGATAACATCTCTTGCACACTTGGTCTAGTGAAACCTGGAGGAGCAGATCTCTGTCCAGTGTTTATAGGAGGCAGTCGTTGACCAACCATCATCGTGATTTGTCTTGTTTTCTCTTGTTCTTCTAGCAGTCTTCTACGCGACTCTTCTATAGCTGGCCTTGAACTCAATTCACCTTGATCTTTGCCCAGATCTGCTGGCTATTTGGAAGTACTTGGTGCAATCTCGATTGTTGGTTCAGGACTTGTGTTGTTTGTGCATACCACTGGAGGAATTGATGTTGAGGGTTCGTTGGTGCTCATGGTTTTGAGGATATCAGTGATTGCAGACAACTGTTGACTAAAGGCTGTGACTGCTGTTTGCATACTGCCGATAACCTTGTTCATGCTGTCTTGCTTGGAGTTGATAGTCAACACATCTTGCCTGAGCAGCTCCATATCTTCCTTTTATTCTGTTGTTTCTTCATGATTCGCAGCTAAATCCGCTTTCATGGCTAATAGATCTGCTAGCTCTGCTTCGTCCACGCTTGCCTTCGATCGCCCCATCGTAGCTCAAGAACTCAGAGAGGAATTTTACTTCCAGTGACTTGGTAACCCGATCTGAGGCTTCAAGTCTGCCGTCGCCGAATCTGCCGCCGCCGATGTAACACCACCCGTGAATCACCCAAGAATTTTACTGCTCGACGCAAGGTGCTCGAGTAACCCGGTGATGCTCGTGAGTTGTCGCCGAATTTAGTCTACCGCCATCATCGCCGCTGCCAACGCCATCGGAATCGGGAGGGAGGGAAGGGAAAAAAATTCTGGTGGATCTCAGCCCTCGAATTGCCAAGGAAGGACTGTGCTCTAGATACCAATTGTCATGCCCAAGGTGGGGATTCAGGGCAGATTTGGGGCAGACGGAATTCGATCTAGGGTTCGTGGCGATTTAGGAACAGGATATGCTATGAATATTCCCCTTTCGGATATATGATTGTATTAGGTATAATGTTCTAAGATAAGTCTCGAGAGAATGGAATGGTTTATAGACGCAGCGTGTCGGCTCTTATATAGCCCGGCAACACGTGAAACGGTACAGTAAAGGAAACACACAAAACTCTACAGAACGACGAGTAACACGAGCCGTTAGATCTTCACGAAGCGGTACGCTGAGCGCTGTTGGATAACTGAAGAATTAGATGTTGTCTTGCAGTCTGACACCTGGTCAGTTCCCATTGTTGCTCTCCCTTTCCCCCGTGAGTTTTGCTTCGATTTTGATCGCGTAGGTTTCAGATCTAGAGTTCTAGCAGTCGTTTTGTTGTTGTTGGGTGTGGATCCTGTTGGTTTTTGATGATTATTAGCGGTTGGTCGGTGAGGTTGGTTGTTAGCCAATGCTCATCTATGGAGTTCACGCCGGATCCCCTCTGTTGAGGTCATTTTGCTCGTGAAATCCCCTCTGTTGGTGTCAGTTTGCTGCAGAATCCCCCCTTACGAGTCCCATGCGCTCGCTTCAGTTCGCCGCGGATCCCTTGTGTTGGGTGTTAGTTTTTAGGTTTTTAGGGTTTGATCTTCTCGTTGTTGATGTTTAGCGTTAGCTGTGTTAGTCATCTGGCTACTCCATGTATTGGTATTGTAATACCACCCATTTTTTACAACACTCAAACCCATGAATTTACACTGTAACCCCCAGTTTTTTTGCCATGCTTTTGTATTGTTGTATTTTCATCTCTAGTTTGTCTCTGATTGTCATTGTATCACCATCTTAGTCTGTATTTCCCCTTAGTTTCAGAGTTGTACTTTATGCATGATGAATTCAGTAATGTATATCTAAAGTTCACTGTAGTCTGTTTGACTTGCATTTTTGTGTGGTTGAATGACTATAACTGTGCTAATGGTGTTGGACTGTAAGTCACCAGAGTTTTACAATGTTTTTTTGATTGGGGACTGTAATTATGACTGTAATCACCAGAGTTTTTGCATGACCTACAATGTAATTATCCAGAGTTTTACTCTTTGAAAGACTGTAATTAAGTTTTTATGTTTGAGGACTGTAATTTTCATAATTTTACCAGAGTTTTACACTGTAATTCCATAGAGTTTTACACTGTAAGTTGTGTGTTTGAGTTATATATTTGCACTGTAATTATACTGTATTTTGTATGTTTGAGATCTGTAATTTTAGTTTGTTGTAGATCATCCGGCTTTTAGACTATATTTTTGTAGAGGATTACACTGTATTTTGTATGTTTGAGGACTGTAATATGTTGTAGGGATTATAGTGTATTTTCTGGAGTTTTACAGTGTAATTATCCGGCTTAGAGTGCAAATTGGCAGAGTTATTACACTGTAGGACTGTAATTTTTGGTAGGGATTACAGTGTATTTTCATGCAGCTTTACAATGTAATTAACCATAGGGTTACAGTGTAGATCAGCAGAGTTTTGCACTGTAATTCTGTGTGGGTGAGGACTGTAATTCATGGTAGGGATGACAATGTTTTTTCATGGAGCTTTACAGTGTAATTAACCATAGGGTTACAGTGTAGATTGGCAGAGTTTTACACTGTAATTTGTGTGGGCGAGGACTGTAATTCTTGTTTGGGATTACATTGTATTTTCCTATACTTTTACTGTGTAATTAGTCATAGGGTTTACACTGTAAATCAGCAGAGTTTTACACTGCAATTTTGTGTGGGTGAGGACTGTAATTTTTGGTATGGATTATAGTGTATTTTCCTATACCTTTACCGTGTAATTAGTCATAGGGTTTACACTGTAAATCAGCAGAGTTTTACACTGTAATTTTGTGTGGGTGAGGACTGTTATTTTTGGTATGGATTACATCATGGAGCTTTACAGTGTAATTAACCACAGGGTTACAGTGTAAATCGGCAAAGTTTTACACTGTAAATTGTGTGGGTGAGGAATGTAATCCGCGGTAGGGATTTCAGTGTATTTTGTGTGGGTTAGGACTGTAATTGTTGCGTAAATCCCATAGAGTAGTTTTCACTTTAACTTGTGTGGTTGAGGTCTGTAATATATCGGCTAGTGCTTGCTTCTGTTTCATTTGTCTAATGATTTTTGCCTTTTGTATTTTTAGGTCTGGTTCGATGGGGAGGCTGCGGAAAGTATCTCACAAGGATGTACCCCCTAGTCTCTTCTCTTGAGAGTGATGGTTCTCTAAATGATCCTTTTGTTCCTAATGATTTTGTAGCTGATGGTTCTCATCCTATGTCCTTGGTATTTATTTCTTTTGCTTCCCTAGTTTTAATTATTATTATTTTTCTTTTCAAATTTCATTTAATTTATGTGTATATTGCCTTTGACAGGAAATATCTAGTGATGATGGAGGGCTTGACAAAGCTCTCTTTGACTTCTATATGGATCATGTATGTGTATTTTATTTGTGTTGTTTTTGAGTTTATGTGTTGTTATTTCTGATGGCTTATAATTTTCTTGCTGATTATTGGTTGTCTTTCTATTTTTTTCAGAAAGTGAAATGTTTGAAGAGGAAGTTATCAAGTGCTGGAAGAAGAAATGTGGTTAGTATTCTTTTTGAAGCACTTTATCTTATCTTTCTCTATTGGTTGCTAAATTTTCTGCAATGAAGTCCATTTTTTGTAATGCACTTGTCCTTTTGTTTTTGTAGAGGATGAAGCGGTCTTCTAATTTCCCCATTTGTTCTACTTTCACTAGATATTCTGGGAAGTTTTTCTCTGGTGTTGTCGATGGTTTGCGCCCAAAGTATAAAAATGTCATTGAGGATTATGGTATGGATTGTCTTCTTAGTTTTGTGAGGACCGAGGTCCCTCTTAGGCTTGTGAAGTGACTCGCATCCAAATTTGATGTCCCTTCCTCCGAATTTCAGTTAAAAAGAAAATTTATCCCTCCGACCAAGTATGACATACATGGTATACTTGACCTCCTAGTAGATGGCGAGGCCCTAGTTTGTGATCCGGAGTCTGGCCATGATTTTATCCTCTCTCATTTCAATCTTACTAGTATTCCTCTAGTGTCCTTTTTCGCAAACAAGCTTAAGTCTCTTGAAATTGAATTGCCTGATGAGGATGTCTTCATTTGTTTCATGATTGTTTCTTTGTCCTCATTTCTTTCTCCAAACTCTAGCCTTAGTCCTAGCCCAAAGTATCTCCATATATTCAGGGATTGTCGGTTGGTCTGTAGCTATGATCTATCTTAGTTTGTTTATGAGTGGCTTTTGAGTAGCATCAAAAAATTTAAGGACTCCTCTAAAGTTGCTTCCAAGAGATCAGTGACGTTTGGTGGTTGTCACTATGCTTTTGCTGTAAGTTTGCTTTCTTTTTGACCTTATATTTTCTTGCTTTTATATATTTTCTTTTTGCTAATCTTCTATTGTTTATCTTTATTTCTAGGTTTCCTACCTAGACCACCTTAATTTTGGTCTTCACTCAATTTCTGATGTGAAACCTTGAATTCTTGCATGGAGAGATAACAAAGTGAAAAACCACCGCGCGCTCCCGACCTCCACACAAAGGATGACAATAAAAAAATAAATCATGCTCCGACTTCATCACATAACGGTTCAGCATAAGTGCATGCTACGGGAATTACAAACTTTAATACAAGTATTTCTACCAATCCACAATTACTCACTAGCATGACTCTAATATCACCATCTTTATATCTCAAAACAAATGCAAGGAATCAAACTTCTCATATTATTCAATGCTCTTTATATGCAAGTTTTTATTATATCCCTCTTGGATGCCCATCATAATAGGACTAAATTCATAACCTAAGCAAATTACCATGTTGTTTAAGACTCTCAAAATAATATAAGTGAAGCAAGAGAGTTCAACAGTTTTAATAAAATAAAACCACCGACATTCTCTAAAAAGATATAAGTGAAGCATTAGAGCAAACTGCCTAGCTCAAAAGATATAAGTGAAGCACACAGAGTATTCTAATAAATTCACGATTAAAGTGTGTCCCTCTCAAAAGGTGTGTACATCAAGTATGATTGTGGCAAACTAAAAAGAAAAGACTCATATCATACAAGACGCTCCAAGCAAAACACATATCTTGTGGTGAATAAAAATATAGCCTCAAGTAAATTTTACCGATGGACTGAAGATGAAAGAGGGGATGCCATCCGGGACATCCCCAAGCTTAGATGCTTGGTTCTCCTTGAATATTATCTTACGGTGCCTTGGGAATCCCCAAGCTTAGGCTCTTGACACTCCTTATTCCATAGTCCATCAAATCTTTACCCAAAACTTGAAAACTTCACAACACAAAACTCAACAGAAAACTCATAAGCTCCATTAGTATAATAAAGCAAATCACCACTTTTAGGAACTGTTGTGAACTCATTCTAAATTTATAATGGTGTTATATCTACCATATTCCAACTTATCCATGGTTCATACCCCCCGATACTACCCATAGATTCATCAAAATAAGCAAAGAACACAATAAAAAAGAATTTATCTAAAACAAAACAGTCTGTAGAAATCTGAAACTTCATATACTTATGTTACTCCAAAAATTCTCAAAAATTAGAAAAATCTAGGCAATTTTTATATCAATTTTGTGTAAAAAAATTCAGAACCAGATCACGCTCCTGTGAACTATCAAGATTCTTCTACTGGACGCAGAAGTTTTTATTTTTTAGCAAATCAAATCAACTATCACCATAGACCATCCTGTAGGATCGAAAGTATGTCTAGAGGGGGGTGGGGTGATTAGACTACTTGACCAAGTAAAAATCTAGCCTTTTCCCAATTTTAGTTCTTGGCAGATTTTAGCAACTTAGCACAAGTCAAGCAATCAACCTACAAATGCAATTCTAAGAGTATAGCAGCGGAATGTAAAACAATTGCATTTGAAGGTAAAGGGAGGAGTTTGAGGAAGCAAACACAATGTTGACACAGAGATTTTTTATCCGTGGTTCAGATAGGTGGTGCCATCGTACATCCACGTTGATGGAGACTTCAACCCACGAAGGGTAATGGTTGCGCGAGTCCACGGAGGGCTCCACCCACGAAGGGTCCACAAAGAAGCAACCTTGTCTATCCCACCATGGCCGTCGCCCATGAAGGACTTGCCTCACTCGGGTAGATCTTCACGAAGTAGGCGATCTCCTTGCCCTTACAAACTCCTTGGTTCAACTCCACAATCTTGACGGAGGCTCCCAAGTGATACCTAACCAATCTAGGAGACACCACTCTCCAAGAGATAACAAATGGTGTGTTGATGATGACTCCTTGCTCTTGTGCTTCAAATGATAGTCTCCCTAGCACTCAACTCTCTCTCATAGGATTGGATTTGGTGGAAAGATGATTTGAATGGAAAGCAACTTGGGGAAGGCTAGAGATCAAGATTTATGTGGTTGGAATGGAATATCTTGACCTCAACACAAGTGTAGGTGGTTCTCTCTAAGAAAATGTATGTTGGAAGTGTAGGCATGTTCTGATGGCTCTCTCCACGAATGAAGAGTAGGTGGAGGGGTATATATAGCCTCCACACAAAATCTAACCGTTACACACAATTTACCAAACTCGGTGGGACCGAATCATGAAACTCGGTTAGACCGATTTAGTTCATAATGTGACCATTAGGCATTTCGGTGGGACCGACATGTCAACTCGGTGGGACCGATATCGTTAGGGTTAGGGCATAACATAATCTCGGTGAGACCGATTACACAAACTCAGTGAGACCAATTTTGGTAATAGACAAACAGAGAGTTGGTCAGGCAAACTCGGTGGGACCGATTCGCTCATCTCGGTTGGACCGAAACGTTACGAAAGGGAAACAGAGAGTTTGCATTGCAATCTCGGTGGGACCGATCGCTCATCTCGGTTTGACTGAAACGTTACGAAGGGAAACAGAGAGATTACAATCCCATCTCGGTGAGACCGAGATCCCTATCGATGAGACCGAAAAGACTAGGGTTTCTGGCAGTGGCTATGTCAACTGAACTCGGTGGCGCCGGATAGAAAGTTTCGGTGGGGCCAAGTTTGACTTTTTGGTTTGGGACATATGTGGATGTGAGAAAGTAGTTGAGGGTTTTTGGAGCATATCACTAAGCACTTTGAGCAAGAAACTCATTAAGCAACACCTCACCCCCTCTTGATAGTATTGGCTTTTCCTATGGACTCAATGTGATCTTGGATCACTAAAATGAAAAATGTAGAGTCTTGTGCTTTGAGCTTGAGCCAATCCTTTTGTCCTTAGCATTTTGAGGGGTCCATGTTTCTCATCCATGCCATGCCAAACATTGAGCTTTCCTAAAATATTTATCTTGAAATAGCATTAGCTCAATGAGCTATATGTTGTTAGGAATTACCAAAACCACCCATGGATAGTTGCACTTTCACATCCCAAAGGTCTTACTTGGCTCAAACACTAACTAAAACACTAAAGCACATTTAATACAGAAGTAATAATGTGTATTTATTTAAGAACAGTAGCAAAGACAAAAACACAAAATAAAAATTGGGTTGCCTCCCAACAAGCGCTATTGTTTAACGCCCCTAGCTAGGCATAAAACATAGATCTAGATATTCTCATCTTTGGTATGCAATTATTCAATTACACACCCATGCTCCCTATAAATTTTATTAGGTTTGCCAAAGGTCATGCCCCTAGGTAAAAAATCAAGAAATTTGTTTGTAGCAACCGGTTCATTTGTAATATTGATAAAGGAAGGGCAAATACTTATCATCAGATCTTCTTCTTCTTTAATAGATGATTCACCCTTATTTTTAGGAACATAAATAAACTTAGTAACTTTAGTAGGAGAAAATTTTGGAGTAGCTTTAATAGCAGCAAAGGCGGAACCCAAATTGGTAATAATATCCTCTATCTTATCAATTCTAGTAGATCCTTGCTCAATTTTCTCATTAGCTATGGGTTCTTTTCCTTAAAGTTCTTCAAAGTGATCCCTACTTTTGATCCAAGTTGGGTAATGTGATTATGGTTCTTTTAATCCAAATTATCAACAAGCTCTATGGTAGAAATTTTATTTTTAATAATATCAAGCCTTTGCATCACTTGTTCCAAAGTTAAAATTGTTTCATTAACCATAAGTGGTGGCGATCCTACTAAATTTATCATAGCATTGTGAGCATCCATTGGGTGACTACCCAAGAAATTACCCCCAGTAATATGGTGTGAAAGGATCGATATAGTTGACTAGAGGGGGGGGGGGTGAATAGGCAACTAACAATTTTTAGCTTCTCTTTACCAAATTAAACTTTGCATCAAAGTAGGTTGTCTAGATATGCAACTAGGTGAGCAACCTATATGATGCAACAACAACAAGCACACAAGCAAGCAAGGGATAGAACACAATATAAGCTTGCACAAGTAAAGGTGAGAGATAACTAAAAGTGAAGTCGATGGAGACGAGGAAGTGTTACCGAAGTTCCTTCCCTTCAAGGGGAAGTACGTCTCCGTTGGAGCGGTGTGGAGGCACAATGCTCCCCAAGAAGCCACTAAGGCCACCGTATTCTCCTCACGCCCTCACACAATGCGAGATGCTGTGGTTCCACTATTGGTGCCCTTGGAGGTGACGACCAAACCTTTAAAAACAAGGTTGATGCAATCTCCACAACTTAATTGGAGGCTCCCAACGACACCACGAAGCTTCACCGCAATGGACTATGGCTCCGCGGTGACCTCAACCGTCTAGGGTGCTCAAACACCCAAGAGTAACAAGATCCGCAAGGGATTAGTGGGGGGAATCAAATTTCTCTTGGTGGAAGTGTAGATCGAGGCCTTCTCAACCAATCCCTAGAGAATCAACAAGTTTGATTGGCTAGGGAGAGAGATCGAGCAAAAATGGAGCTTAGAGCAACAATGGAGCTTAGGGATGGAAGAGGTAGTCAACTCGGAGAAGAAGACCCCCCTTATATAGTGATAGGAAAAATCCAACCGTTACCCACTTATCCAGCCCGCGACATGCAGTACTACCGCACCAGACATGCGGTACTACCACAAGGGTCTGCGGTACTACCGCTTGCACGGCAGGAACCAGACCAGCCCTATTGCGTTGAAGCAAAGAGCGGTAGAACCACCGGAGCGATGCCACTGCTCGCCCTTGCGGTTCTACCACAAGGCAAGGTTTGTCTGGGCTGGGAAGGCACAGATGAATAAAATTACATCCGTGGCTACTTCCGCTGAGTTTCGGTTTGTGCAAAAATCCGACACGGTACTACGGCATACAGGGAGCAGTACTACCGCGTAGGGCGCAGATGTAAAAACTTACATCTGCGCCTACTTCCACTTGTGTTGCTATGCTGGGATCGAGGCCATGGTACTACCATGCCCGGGGAGTGGTACTACCGCGTCCCCAGCCAGTACTACCATGGGCCTCTGCGGTACTACTGCTCCCTTGAGCAGTACTACCGCATGCCACAGCTCAATAACACTAGGAGTCCTTCATTTTGCAAAGACACGGATAAACGGTCAGTGCTCCAAAGATGCAAAGGAAAGGTTGTGCAAAGGAACAAACGTGTACGTGTTGATTCCATCCTAACCTTTCCAAAGCGGACCCCTCTTATTAGTATGGCTTTCCTATGACTCAACTCCAATGAAAAGAAACGTGGATAAATGCCATCTTCACTAGGCTCCGAGGGGCATCGAATCGTCTTGTGCCTAAACATGAGATATCTGAAATGCTCAAAGCACACGATTAGTCCGCAAATGCATTGTCATCAATCACCAAAACCACATAGGTTGAAATATGCCCTTACAATATCCCCCTTTTTGGTGGATTGATGACAATACGAGATTTGCACATAAGAGTACACAAATGAACACAAGCAAACCCAACATCTACAAAATATAGACAGGCTCCCCCTAGATGTGTGCACTCTATATAAATGCTTTGGACTGCACGACACACATACTAGGATCAACACTCCCCCTATATTTTATAGACGAGGCATTCCTTGCAACAATATAAATGACACTAAGCATGGAGACAAGGCAATGAATATGAGCATAAAGTAAAGGGCACAAGATAGCATAGGCTCACAAACTACTAAGCAGAATAGATAAAAAGATAAGCTAGAGTGCATATGTCTTACACCATATGATAGTCTCCGGGGCACACAAACACAAGCGCAAACCAACAAACCAAATCAACACAAACGAAAGTCCAATGAAACGAAGGCACAGAGACACGATCACGAAAGCAAATCCTACACTCTCTCCCCCTTTGGCATCGAGACACCAAAAGGCAGAGAGGACACCTACGACACATGTGGTAGCTGAAGGAAATATGCCCTAAAGGCAATAATAAAGTTATTATTTATTTCCTTATTTCATGATAAATGTTTATTATTCATGCTAGAATTGTATTAACCGAAAACTTAGTACATGTGTGAATACATAGACAAACATAATGTCACTAGTATGCCTCTAGTTGACTAGCTCGTTGAATCAAAGATGGTTAAGTTTCCTAGCCATAGACATGAGTTGTCATTTGATTAACGGGATCACATCATTAGAGAATGATGTGATTGACTTGACCCATTCCGTTAGCTTAGCACTTGATCGTTTAGTATGTTGCTATTGCTTTCTTCATGACTTATACATGTTCCTATGACTTTGAGATTATGCAACTCCCGTTTACCGGAGGAACACTTTGTGTGCTACCAAACGTCACAACGTAACTGGGTGATTATAAATGAGCTCTACAGGTGTCTCCAAAGGTACTTGTTGAGTTGGCGTATTTCAAGATTAGGATTTGTCACTCCGATTGTCGAAGAGGTATCTCTGGGCCCTCTCGGTAATGCACATCACTATAAGCATTGCAAATAATGTGATTAATGCGTTAGTTGCGAGATCATGCATTACATAACGAGTAAAGAGACTTGCCGGTAACGAGATTGAACAAGGTATTGAGATACCGATGATCGAATCTCGGGCAAGTAACATACCGATGACAAAGGGAACAATGTATGTAGTTATGCGGTTTGACTGATAAAGACGATCTTCGTAGAATATGTGGGAACCAATATGAGCATCCAGGTTCCACTATTGGTTATTGACCAGAAACGAGTCTCGGTCATGTCTACATAGTTCTCGAACCCGTAGGGTCCGCACGCTTAAAGTTTGGTGACGCTCGATATTATGAGTTTTTTTGTTTTGATGTACCGAAGGTAGTTCAGAGTCCCGGATATGATCATGGACATGACGAGGAGTCTTGAAATGTCGAGACATAAAGATCGATATATTGGATGACTATGTTCAGACACTGGAATGGTTTCGGAAGGTTTCAGACATGTACCGGAGTACTGGGGGGGGGGGTTACCGGAACCCCCGGGGGGTTTATTGGGCCTCATGGGCCCTTGTGGAGAAGAGGAGGGGCGGCCAGGCCAGGCCGCGCACCCCCTCCCCCTCTAGTCTGAATTGGACAAGGAGGGGGGCGGCGCCCCCCTTTCCTTCCTGTCTCTCTCTCTCCCTCTCTCTCCCTTTCCCCCTTCTCCTACTACTACCAGGAAAGGAGGAGTCCTACTCTCGGTGGGAGTAGAACTACCCCCTTGGCGCGCCCTCCTCCTAGGCCGGCCGCCTCCCCTCTTGCTCCTTTATATATGGGGGCATGGGGGCACCTCTAGACACAACAATTGATCATTGATCTCTTAGCCGTGTGCGGTGCCTCCCTCCACCATATTCCACCTCGGTAATATGGTAGCGGTGCTTATGCAAAGGCCTGCATCGGTAGCATCATCAACACCGTCATCACACCATCATGTTGATGTAACTCTCCCGCAAAGCTCTGCTGGATCGGAGTTCATGGGACGTCATCGAGATGAACGTGTGCTAAACTCGGAGGTGCCGTACGTTCGATACTTGATCGGTCGGATCGTGAAGGCGTACGACTACATCAACCACGTTGTGCTAATGCTTCCGCTTTTGGTCTACGAGGGTACATGGACAACACTCTCCCCTCTCGTTGCTATGCATCACCATGATCTTGCGTGTGCGTAGGAATTTTTTGAAATTACTACGTTCCCCAACAGTGGTTCCAGAGCCTGGTTTTATGCATAGATGTTATATGCACGAGTAGAACACAAGTGAGTTGTGGGCGATACAAGTCATACTGCCTACCAGCATGTCATACTTTGGTTCGGCTGTATTGTTGGATGAAGCGGCCCGGACCGACATTACATGTATGCTTACACAAGACTAGTTCTACCGACGTGCTTTGCACATAGGTGACTGGCGGGTGTCAGTTTCTCCAACTTTAGTTGAACCGAGTGTGGCTACGCTCGGTCCTTGAGAAGGTTAAAACAACATTAACTTGACGAAATATCATTGTGATTTTTATGCGTAGGTAAGAACTGTTCTTGCTAAGCCCGTAGCAGCCACGTAAAACTTGCAACAACAAAGTAGAGGACGTCTAACTTGTTTTTGCAGGGCATGTTGTGATGTGATATGGTCAAGACGTGATGAGATATAAGTTGTTGTATGAGATTGTCATGTTTTGTTGAAGTTATCGGCAACTGGCAGAAGCCTTATGGTTGTCTCTTTATTGCATAAGATGCAAGCACCATATAATTGCTTTATTTATCGCTATGCGATAGCAATAGTTGCAAGAGCAATAGTTGGCGAGACGACCATGTGATGACACATTGATATAGATCAATATTATGAGATCATGGTGTCATGCCGATGACGATGGAGATCATGACGATGCTTTGGAGATGGAGATCAAAGGCACAAAATGATGATGGTCATATCATGTCACATATTTTGATTGCATGTGATGTTTATCTTTTATACATCTTATTCTGCTTTGATTGACGTAGCATTATAAGATGATCTCTCACTAAATTTCAAGGTATAAGTGTTCTCCCTGAGTATGCACCGTTGCGAAAGTTCTTCGTGCCGAGACACCACGTGATGATCGGGTGTGATAAGCTCTACGTTCAAATACAACGGGTGTAAGATAGTTTTGCATACGCAGAATACTCGGGTTAAACTTGACGAGCCTAGCATATGCAGATATGGCCTTGGAACACTGGAGACCGAAAGGTCGAGCGTGAATTATATAGTAGATATGATCAACATAATGTGTTCACCATTGAAAACTACTCCATCTCACGTGATGATCGAACATGGTTTAGTTGATTTGGATCACGTGATCGCTTAGATGATTAGAGGGATGTCTATCTAAGTGGGAGTTCTTAAGTAATATGATTAATTGAACTTTAGTTTATCATGAACTTAGTCCTGATAGTATTTTGCAAATAATGTTGTAGATCAATAGCTCATGTTGTTGCTTCCCTATGTTTTCTATGTGTTCCTAGAGAAAACTAAGTTGAAAAATGACAGTAGCAATGATGCGGACTGGGTCCATGATCTGAGGTCTATCCTCATTCCTGCACAGAAGAATTATGTCCTTGATGCACTGCTAGGTGACTGACCTATTGCAGGAGCAAGATGCAGACATTATGAACGTTTGGCTAAGCTCAATATGATGACTACTTGATAGTTTAGTGCACCATGCTTAACGGCTTAGAATTGGGACTTCAAAGACGTTTTGAATGTAATGGACCATATGAGATGTTCCAGGAGTTGAAGTTAATATTTCAAGCAAATACCCGAGTTGAGAGATATAAAGTCTCCAATAAGTTTGATAGCTAAAAGATGGAGGAGAATAGCTCAAGCAGTGAGCATGTGCTCAGATTGTCTGGGTACTACAATCACTTGAATCAAGTGGGAGTTAATCTTCCAGATAAGATAGTGACTGACAGAGTTCTCTAGTCACCATCACCAAGTTACTGGAACTTTGTGATGAACTATAGTATGCAAGGGATGACGAAAACGATTCCCGAGCTCTTTGTGATGCTGAAATCGACGAAGGTAGAAATCAAGAAAGAGCATCAAAGTGTTGATGATTGACAAGACCACTAGTTTCAAGAAAAGGGCAAAGGGAAAGAAAGGGAACTTCAAGTAGAATGGCAACCAAGTTGTCACTCCCGCGAACAAGCCCAAAGCTGGACCAAAGCCTGAAACTGAGTGCTTCTACTGCAAAGGAAATGGTCACTGGAAGCGGAAATGCCCTGAATATTTGGTGGATAAGAAGGATGGCAAAGTGAACAAGGGTATATTTGATATACAGGTTATTGATGTGTACCTTACTAGTGTTTATAGTAGCCCCTGAGTATTTGATACTTGTTCGGTTGCTAAAAATTAGTAACTCGAAACAGGAGTTACAGAATAAACAGAGACTAGTTGAGGATGAAGTGACGATATGTGTTGGAAGTAGTTCCAAGATTGATATGATCATCATCGCTCACTCCCTATACTTTCAGGATTAGTGTTAAACCTAAATAAATGTTATTTGGCGTTTGCGTTGAGCATGAATATGATTTGATCATGTTTATTGCAATACGGTTATTCATTTAAAGTCAGAGAATAATTGTTGTTCTTTTTACATGAATAAAACCTTCGATGGTCATACACCCAATGAAAATAGTTTGTTGGATCTCGATCATAGTGATACACATATTCATAATATTGATGCCAAAAGATGCAAAGTTGATAATGATAGTGTAACTTATTTGTGGCACTGCCGTTTGGGTCATATCGGTGTAAAGCGCATGAAGAAACTCCATAAAGATGGATTCTTGGAATCACTTGGTTATGAATCATTTGATGCTTGCGAACCGTGCCAATTGTGCAAGAGGACTAAAACTCCGTTCTCCAGAACAATGGAACGAGCTACTGACTTGTTGGAAATAATGCATACCGATGTATGCGGTCCAATGAGTGTTGATGCTCGTGGCGGGTGTCGTTATTTTCTGACCTTCACATATGATTTGAGCAGATATGGGTATATCTACTTAATGAAACACAAGTCTGAAACATTTAAAAAGGTCAAAGAATTTCAGAGTGAAGTGGAGAATCACCGTAAACAGAAAATAAAAGTTTCTACAATCTGATCGTGGAGGAGAATATTTGAGGTACGAGTTTGGCCTTCATTTAAAGAAAATGTGGAACAGTTTCACAGATCACGCCACATGGAACACCACAGCATAATGGTGTGTTCGAACATCGTAGCCGCACTTTATTGGATATGGTGCGATCTATGATGTATCTTACCGATTTACCACTATCATTTTGGGGTTATGCATAAGAGACAGCTACATTCACTTTAAATAGGGCACCATCATAATCCGTTGAGACGACACCTTATGAACTGTGGTTTGGCAAGAAACTAAATTTGTCGTTTCTTAAAGTTTGGGGTTGTGATGCTTATGTGAAAAAGTTCAACTTGATAAGCTCAAACCCAAATCGGAGAAGTGCATGTTCATAGAATACCCAAAGGAAACTGTTGGGTACACCTTCTATCACAGATTCGAAGGCAAGATATTCATTGCTAAGATGGATCCTTTCTAGAGAAGGAGTTTCTCTCGAAAGAAGTGAGTGCGAGGAAAGTAGAACTTGATGAGGTAACTATACCTGCTCCCTTATTGGAAAATAGTTCATCACAGAAACCGGTTCCTGTGACGCCTACACCAATTAGTGAGGAAGCTAATGATATTGATCATGAAACTTCAGATCAAGTTACTACCAAACCTTGTAGGTCAACCAGAGTAAGATACAAACCAAAGTGGTACAGTAATCATATTCTGGAGGTCATGTTACTTGACCATGGCGAACCTACGAACTATGAGGAAGCGATGATGAGCCCAGATTCCGTGAAGTGGCTTGAGGCCATGAAATCTGCGATGGGATCCATGTATGAGAACAAAGTGTGGACTTTGGTTGACTTGCCCGATGATCAGCAAACCATAGAATATAAATGGATCTTCAAGAGGAAGACAGACGCTGATAGTAGTGTTACTATCTACAAAGCTCGACTTGTCGTAAAAGGTTTTTCGACAAGTTCAAGGTGTTGAATACGATGAGATTTTCTCACTCGTATCGATGCTTAAATCTATCGGAATCATGTTAGCAATTGCCACATTTTATGAAATCTGGCAAATGGATATCAAAACTGGATTCCTTAATGGATTTATTAAAGAAGAGTTGTATATGATGCAACCAGAAGGTTTTGTCAATCCTAAAGGTGCTAACAAAATGTGCAAGCTCCAGCGATCTATCTATGGACTGTGTAACACACCGGATGTAACTTTCCATATTTGTAACTCCAACTCTAGCCATTTCCGGCTATGTGTTGTGATATTTCCTTCGTGGTTGGGTTTTTGTCTTTTGTTTTGCATTTTGTTCATGCATCTCATCTCATTGCATCTTTTACATTGGATCATGTCATCATGCAATCCTTTTAAAAAACTCAGCTAAATAAATTGCATGGATCTTCGATCCATTTAAATCGAGGGAAATGCACATGGTGATTTCTCTTTACAACACATAAAAGTCTCTCAATATTGTTAGGGAGCTATATTAAATATTCCACTATTTCGGAATCACCCATAAACACACTTGCAAAATAATTTTGTTCCTTTTCTGCTTCAAGTTTGGTCTCCAACTTTGCCCTAAATACTTTCTTCACTTTCTGGAGCTCCATAAAAAATCTCAACATTTTAGCCTCTCCTAAACCTTGTCCTAGTTCAAACCATTTGAATTAAATACAAATGAGTTTGAATTTAAATCTTGCTTTTGCACCAACTTCTATTTTCTTGGATCAAGCTCATTTTTGTGAGTCCGGGAAAATTATCTGCGTGTCCAACTTCTTCCCCTAACCTCTCTTTCTTTTCTTTCTTATCTTTGTTTATTTCTTCTTTAGAGTGAGATAGAGAGAAGAGAGCCCAGCAGCCAGGCCTGCTTGCTTCCCCGCATGCCATTTAGCCTAAGGCCCAGCCGCACCTATAACCCTAGACCCTCACCACGCTCTCCCCTTGATCCCTCACCTCGTTCCCCCTCCACCGCCACTCACATGCTCGCACACAGCTAGCGCCAGGAGGAGCGCCCGCGCTCGATCCCCATGGCGCGCCTCCCCTGTCAGTGACATCGCACTCCTTCCTCATCTGCACCGGCACCGTCCATCCTCGTCACCCTGCTGCATCGCCTGCTTCCTCATTGTGTGACTCCTCGCCAAATCCTCGTCACTCGAGCACCCGAGGAGGGGAGCTCCTCGAGCATCTGCGCCCGCAGCCGTCGTCCCCCACTCCCAGCAGAAGCCCCGCGTCGCTCGCCTCTCATCACCGACCTGCCCGTCCTCGCATCTCCGGCCTCGTCCCTGACCCCAGCTGCCGGATCCGGCCGGATCAAGCCGGCCCGTATCCACCACCACCACCACCTTGCTCCGCCGCCCACCTCCCCTGTGACCTCGCGTCATCCCGCTGCCCGTCCTCGCCGGCACACCGACCTCTTCACCCCGTTGCTTCCCCGCTCCTCCTCCTCATGCCTCGTTCTGGTGTCGTCCGCGGCATCCGATGACCACATGCGCCAACCTCCACCATCTCCCTGGTCAAGTTGATGCCAGGGCCAACCCCAAGCTCTCCTCTGCGTCGTCATCAGCCGCAGTTGCAGGTCCGGCAGACCCGTGCCCGCCATGGCCCTCCTCGCGCCCCTACTTCCTCTCCAACGACCTTCCGTGGCTACAACCACCTTTGCGGCCAAGACCCTCAAACCACCACCATCGCCTCCTTGCTGTTGTTTTGACACCGAGTCCAACGACCACCGAGCAGGGAGTAGCGCCAAGTACCATGACGTCTTTGGGAGACCCGTTTCGTCAAGTTCAACTACACGAATCCGCCAAGTATCTCTACGCACGAAGATGCAAGACCATCCCGGATATCGCCAAGTACCATGACACCCATGTTCTGTCAAAGTACTATGAAACGTGAACGACTACTTCCACCACGACCCGCGAGTACCACTACTTCCTTCGACGCTTCGAAGGTATAACCCCGAGACAACGCCCGCTAAGGAATGCATGTGTGTTGTATGAGATGCCCGTGCTTGCACCGTGTCCAAGTTGATCCTTGCACGTTCCTCCTCGTTTGCCATGCCGTCGACCCATGGGAACCCGGCATCCGGGAGCACCCGTTAATAAAGTTATTATTATTATCCTCTAGTGCAAGTGGGAGACTGAAGGAAGTATGCCCTAGAGGCAATAATAAAGTTATTATTTATTTACTTATTTCATGATAAATGTTTATTATTCATGCTAGAATTGTATTAACCGGAAACTTAGTACATGTGTGAATACATAGACAAAGATAATGTCACTAGTATGCCTCTACTTGACTAGCTCATTGAATCAAAGATGGTTAAGTTTCCTAGCCATAGACATGAGTTGTCATTTGATTAATGGGATACATCATTAGAGAATGATGTGATTGACTTGACCCATTCTGTTAGCTTAGCACTTGATTGTTTAGTATGTTGCTATTGCTTTCTTCATGACTTATACATGTTCCTATGACTATGAGATTATGCAACTCCCGTTTACCGGAGGAACACTTTGTGTGCTACCAAACATCACAATGTAACTGGGTGATTATAAAGGAGATCTATAGGTGTATCCAAAGGTGCTTGTTGAGTTGGCGTATTTCAAGATTAGGATTTGTCACTCCGATTGTCAAAGAGGTATCTCCGGGCCCTCTCGGTAATGCACATCACTATAAGGCTTGCAAGCAATGTGACTAATGAGTTAGTTGCAGGATGATGCATTATATAACGAGTAAAGAAACTAGCCGGTAACAAGATTGAACTAGGTATTGAGATACCGATGATCGAATCTCGGGCAAGTAACATACCGATGACAAAGGGAACAACGTATGTAGTTATGCGGTTTGACCGATAAAGACGATCTTCGTAGAATATGTGGGAACCAATATGAGCATCCAGGTTCCGTTATTGGTTATTTACCAGAAACGAGTCTCGGTCATGTCTACATAGTTCTCGAACCCGTAGGGTCCGCACGCTTAAAGTTTGGAGGCGATCGATATTATGAGTTTGTGTGTTTTTCTGTACCGAAGGTAGTTCGGAGTCCGGATATGATCACGGACATGACGAGAAGTTTCTAAATGGTCGAGACATAAAGATTGATATATTGGATGACTATGTTTAGACATCGGAATGGTTTCATAAGGTTTCGGACATGTACAGGAGTACCGGGGGGGGGGGGGGGGTTACCGGTACCCCCGGGGGGTTTATTGGGCCTCATGGGCCCTAGTGGAGAAGAGGAGGGGCGGCCAGGGCAGGCCGCGCGCCCCCTCCCCTCTAGTCCGAATTGGACAAGGAGGGGAGGGGGGGGGGCGGCGCCCCCCTTTCCTTCCTCTCTCTCTCTCTCTCCCTTTCCCCCTTCTCCTACTACTACAAGGAAAGGAGGAGTCCTACTCCCGGTGGGAGTAGGACTCCCCCCTTGGAGCACCCTCCTCCTAGGCCGGCCGCCTCCCCCCTTGCTCCTTTATATACGGGGGCAGGGGGCACCTCTAGACACAACAATTGATCATTGATCTCTTAGCCGTGTGCGGTGCCTCCCTCCACCATATTCTACCTCGTTAATATTGCAGTGGTGCTTAGGCGAAGCCCTGCGTCGGTAGCATCATCAACACCGTCATCATGCCATCGTGCTGACGGAACTCTCCCGCAAAGCTCTGCTGGATCGGAGTTCGTGGGACGTCATCAAGCTGAACATGTGCTGAACTCGGAGGTGCCGTACGTTTGGTACTTGATCGGTCGGATCGTTAAGACGTACTACTACATAAACCACGTTGTGGTAATGCTTCCGCTTTTCGTTCTACGAGGGTATGTGGACAACACTCTCCCCTCTCGTTGCCATGCATCACCATGATCTTGAGTGTGTGTAGGAATTTTTTTGAAATTACTACGTTCCCCAATAGTAGCATCCTCTGCAAAGATAACCCATCAACGTCCTCATCGGACTCGGCAGCGGGAATGGGCTCCTCCTCTGACTCGGTCCACTGATATCCCTGCTTGGTCATCCAGTCAGCCTCCAAGGTGATGTTCTTCTCTAACCCGCTGTCCACGATCTCGCCGAAAGTCCTCAAGATCCTCTTGTCGCGCTGGCTACTCTCCTTGGAAGTAACATGGGTCATGTACTGCCCTTTGGCCTGCATGCAGAACCGGGTCTTCATCTTGGCCTTCAGCTTCTTGGCCCAAGAGGGCTCAGTAGATGGAGGAGCATACCCAGCAGAACTGTCCTCTACCTCCTCCTCATCAATCTCGTCCTCATCCGCATTCGTCCTAGTAGCCTCAGCCTCAGCCCTGGTAGTGGTATTGTCCCACTTGTTCTTCTGACGCAGCTTGATAGGCTCGTGGCGAATCCAGTTTGGAGCAGAAAAGTCTTCCTTCGGAAACATCTTGTCCCAGGTCTTTGAGATCAGGAGGTGCAGGTATGGACCATAGATGGGAACTTTGCGATTGTAGACCACAAACCGGAGCTCATTCCACATGATATGAGAGATGTCCAGAGGCTGGGCAGCATGATGACGCGCCTCCTCACATAGAAGCATCATATCCACGAGATAAACATGCACCTTATCCTTGTCACCGACGCGTGGAAAGAGAGTGTTGCGGAAGATCCGGTGCATGACATCGAGGAAAGGGTTGATCACCCAAGACTGAGTGCCATTACATTGGGTAGCTTCTTCTCCACAAGAAAGGACATAAGCTTGTCCTTGTTGGCGGACTCTGGGTTGCCGTGAGGACGGGCACCAACGGGCACATCAAGCCCCTCATCACGGACATGCAATAGCGTCATAAATTCCTTCCAAGTAGCAAACAGCTTCTTCCCATTGGTCATCCAAGTCATAGTCTGCTCCCCATCCGTGTGGAAGTGGACGGAGGCAAAGAACTGTGCCACGAGCTCCAGGTCAAAGTCCATATGGAACGTGATGAAGTCTTCAATGCCAAACTGCTCCACCAAGTCCAATGCCTCACCAAAGTAGTTCTGGTCCTTCCTCAGATGATTCATATCAATCCACTGCATTGGAACATAGAGGTTGTGCTTGGACTTGATCACATTGATGTAGATGAGATTTTGCTGCTTGGTCCAGAACAACTCATTCCCTCTGACATTCTCACGAGGGTTCACATAGGGATTGGTCCTCCTTCAAATGATGAACTCGGATAGAGGCATCTCAGCCATGCCAAGAACTTGCTCCTTGTACCTGTTGGCGGTCTTCTTGACATTGTGTGGTTGGGCATTGGAGCCCTCCGGTGCTTCTTGATTGCGAAGCCGCTTAGAGCTCATGTCGCGGCTTGGATTCGAGCGATGGACATTGGAGCCACCACCTATGACACAAAACACAAAAAAACACGAGAGAAACGAGAAGGATCAATGCAAATACCAAAGCCAAAGCACAGAAAACGCGTAGAAATAAGATTGGGTAGTCGCACCAAGGTAGTTTAGATGTCAACGGTTGTACCTCACCACTAAGCGGACATAAAAGTTTACATCTGCTCTAGCCGCGGTAGTACTGCACCGGGATGGCACGGTAGTACCGCACCTAGAGCGGAAGTAAAATTTTACTTCCGCGCCACGAGCGGTAGTACCACACGAGGCGGATGCGGCCAGAGCGGTAGTACTGCATCGGAGACGTGGTAGTACCGCTCAGATTCAAATCTGGCACGAAACGGATCTAGGCACATCTACAACTTTGGATCAGTACTACGGTTGATCAAAATTACCATGTGGCAACATACCAAATAGCATTTCTACTGCACTACTACTCTCCTACATCCTCCTCTTGCAAAGACTTGGCCAAAAATCTCAAGAACAACATGCATCTCCCCAAAACCTAGAAGCAAAACTACGACACAAAGAGAGAGGGATTTGGGGAGAAACCTTGTTCCATGGCAAGAGGGCGAGGTGGGGATCGATCCCACCGGTTGGAATGTGAGGAGAGCGGCCGGAGAAGGAGATCCGGTGAGGTCCTCCGGCTCCGTTCTTGGTAGGAGAGAGAGAGAGACGAGGTGGGGAAAATGAGTTGAATGGGTATGGAGGAGTTGGAACTCCCCCTGCCCCCTCTTGACCCCCACCCGATCGTGATGGTGCGGTAGTACCGCCGGGGCGGAAGTACTGCACGCAGGGTGGTAGTACCACTCTTCCAGTGGCAGTAAAAAATTACTGCCGTGATGGAAGCGGTAGTACCGTGCCGCAAATGCACCTGTGCAAGCAAGGCAACCCATCTCCTACGGTAGTACCATGGCTTGCCACGGTAGTACCGTAACCCCAAGAATGTGCATGTTTCAGAAAAACAGAGAAACACAACTTTGCAAGGCAACCTTCAAGCAACCGGACATGCAAACGAGCACAAACACGAGGCGACTCAGACACAAACCTAGCACAACAAGAAGGCAAAAGACAACAAGGAACAAACACTAACCAAAACCTCTCTAGAGGAGAGGGCGGTGGCCGAAGCCACCTATGTTTGAGTCAATTGGTATGGCACCGCGAAGAATTATCCTTGGGCCCATGACCAAAACTCATCTTTGAGGCACAAGTACCATCAAGAATGGCTAATGTGGAAGAGTTGATCAATTTATGCATAATGGGGGAGGGAGTATTCATTGAGAGAACAACACTCCCCCTATGTCCATGCCTACACCTAAACAAGATATCAAGATGAGTATGGTGGGGTATGCACGGGTTCAAGCTACATTGCTCGAATCAATGATATTTATCTCATGCCTTAACTCGTGAAATCTTGCTTCATCCAAGGGCTTCGTGAAAATATCTGCAAGGTTATCATGAGTGTTGACATATTTGAGCTTGATCCCCCCTCGCCTAATGTGATCGCGGATGAAGTGATACCGAATCTCAATATGCTTCGTCTTGAAGTGTTGCACCGGGTTGCGAGAGATCTTGATGGCACTTTCATTGTCACACCAAAGAGGAACTTCGTCACAAATGACACCATAATCCTTTAAAGTTTGCCTCATCCATAGAAGTTGAGCACAACAACTACCGGCGGCCACATACTCCGCTTCAGTGGACGGGAGAGACATGCAACTTTGCTTCTTAGAAGACCAACTCACCAAAGAGCAACCAAGAAATTGGCACCCTCCAGAGGTTGACTTCCTATCCACTTTGTTTCCCGGCCAATCTGAGTCTGAATAGTCCAAAAGGTTGAAGTTGGCTCCTCTTGGGTACCATAAGCCAAAGTTTGGGGTATGAGCCAAATATCGAAAGATTCACTTGACCGCCACATAGTGGCTTTCCTTAGGTGCGGCTTGAAACCATGCACAAATTCCCACACTCAACATGATATCCGGTCTAGATGCACAAAGGTAAAGCAAGGAGCCAATCGTGGAACGATATACCTTTTGATCCACCACTTTACCAATGGGATCTATGCCAAGTTGGCATTTGACGGGCATTGGAGTGGAGGCTGGCTTGACATCACTTAGCTTGAATCTCTTGAGCATGTCTTGAGTGTATTTGGCATGGTTGATGAAGGTTCCTTCTCTTCTTTGCTTGAATTCGAACCCGAGAAAGAACTTCAACTCTCCCATCATGGAAATCTTGAACTTCGAGGTCATGAGAGCTGCAAATTCCTCATTGAAAGCTTTGTTAGGGGAACCAAAGATAATATCATCAACATATAGTTGGCATACAAACAACTCCCCTTTGACCTTCTTAGTAAAAAGAGTGGGGTCAATTTTCCCAATTTCAAACCCACGATCTTGCAACAACTCAGTAAGGTGCTTGATAACCCACAAGTATAGGGGATCGCAAAAGTTTTCGAGCGTAGAGTATTCAACCCAAATTTATAGATTCGACACAAGGGGAGCCAAATAATATTTGAAGGTATTAGCAGCTGAGTTGTCAATTCAACCACACCTGGAGATTAATTATCTGCAGCAAAATGATTAGTAGCACATTAGTATGATAGTTTTGATGATAGCAGTAGTAGTAACAGTAATAGTAATAGTGATAGCAGTGATATTGTAGCGGTAACGATAGTAGTAGCAACATTAGTAACTTAGCAAGAATAGTATAAGACAAATTCGTAGGCATTGGATCGGTCACTCATTGGATGATATTCATCATGAGACACTTATAACCTAGGGTGATACGACACTAGCTCCAGTTCATAAATATAATATAGGCATGTATTCCGCAAATAGTCATACGTGCTTATGAAAAGAACTTGCATGACATATTTTGTCCTACCCTCCCGTGGGAGCGGGGTCCTATTGGAAACTAAGGGATATTAAGGCCTCCTTTTAATAGAGAACCAGGACAAAGCATTAACACATGATGAATAAATGAACTCCTCAAACTACGGTCATCACCGGGAGTGGTTCCGATTTCTGTCACTCTGGGGTTGTCGGATCATAACACGTAGTAGGTGATTATAACTTGCAAGATCGGATCTAGAACATGGATATAATGGTGATAACATAAACGTTTCAGATCTGAAATCATGGCACCTGACCCCAAAGTGACAAGCATTAAGCATGGTAAAGTCATAGCAACTCAATCTCAAAACATAGTGGATACTAGAGATCAAGTTCTAACAAAACTAACTCTATTACATGATGAATCTCATCCAACTCCTCACTGACCAGTGAGCCTACGAAGGAATTACTCACTCCCGGTGGGGAGCATCATGGAATTGGCGATGGAGATGTGCCGGTGATGATCAAGATCAAAGATCCTCCTCTCCGGAGCCCCAAACGGACTCCAGATCTACCCTCCTGAGGAGGAACAGGGCTTGGCGGCAGCTTCATCTCGTGAAACGCGACAATTCTTTCTCCCTGTTTTTTCTAGAAATATGGGATTTTATAGCATCGGTTTGGAGGTCAGCGGGGCCACCAGGTGGGCAGCACCCACCTGGGCGCGCCTGGTGGGGCTGGCGTGCCCTGGTGGGTTGTGCCCACCCAGGTGCCCCCCTCAGGTCCATCCTGGTTCCAGAAATTCTCTTTTCTTGTATAAAAAATCCTCGCAAAGTTTCGTTCCATTCCGAGAACTTTTATTTCTGCACAAAAAAAGAACACCATGGTAGTTATGCTGAAAACAGCGTTAGTCCGGGGTTAGTTTCATTCAAATCATGCAAATTAGAGTCCAAAACAAGAGGAAAAGTGTTTGTAAAAGTGGATACGCTGGAGACGTATCAACTCCCCCAAACTTAAACCTTTGCTTGTCCTCAAGCAATTCAGTTGATAAACTGAAAGTGAAAAAGAAAAACTTTTACGAACTTTTTTGCTCTTGTTTCATAAATAAGCTTAAATAGCACCCAAGTTTTCAGCAAAGATTATAACTAATCATGTCAACAATAACTCTTAAAAAATATATTAACTCATATCAATGACATAAACAACTACAGAGCAATAATAAGATATCTCAAATAGCAACACGTTGTCAAAACAACCATGATATAATATGACAATAGTGGTATCTCGCTAGCCCTTTCTAAGACCACAAAACATAAATGCAGAGCACCCCCAAAGTTCAAGCAGCGACTAAACATTGTAATTCATGATAGAAAAGATCTAGTCATGATGCATCCAACATTAGCTATACACATTGCATCAGCATGACAACAGTGCTCTCAGGTTCTCGTGCTTATTTGAGAAGGTGATGACACAACATAAAAGTAAATGGATAGTCCCTTCGCAGAGGGAAGCAGTGATTTGCAGAGGTGCCAAAGCTCATATTTTTAAAACAGAGGTAAATGATATTTTGAGACATGCACCCTTCTCATTCACTTCACAACCATCTGTTATCAATATCTTCCATGCTAAGCGTGCTAGTGGCGGTTCCCAAGCGGAAAGGTAAAGGTTATGACTCCATTGGGAGTTTTTGTTTGATTATTGGTAAGCTCTTTTCTTTTTGAAGTTTGGGACTGGGCATCCTATTACCGCCCTTTTTCTCGTGCGAACATGAGAATAACCCGCTTAGCATGGAAGATACCGACTACCTCCTGTCGTTCCATGAACGATCCAGGCACACAAAAAGGATATTTATTTGAAGTTTTTAAAGGTGGCACATGCAAATTTACTTAGGATGGGAGGGTAATACCGTATATAGGTAGGTATGGTGGACTCATCTGGAATAACTTGGGTTTCAGGTTTTTGATGTACAAGCAGAGTTCCCACTTAGTATAGGGGAAGGCTAGCAATTAGGTTGAGAAGCGGCCAGCTAGAGAGCAACAACAGCCATGAACATGCATTATGCATAAGTAACATTGGGTACTAGCATGAGTAGTATATGAACACCATGAACATAAATATCATAGAGGCTATGTTGGTTTTGATTCAACTACATGCATGAACATGTGCCAAGTCAAGCCACTCGAACATTTAGAGGAGGATACCATATCATCATACTACATCACAATGATTTTATCGCAATGTTGATATCCAAGATAAGTCATTATTCACTCCTAACTACTTATGCATGGCATGAGAAACTATAATCTCTAACTGTCATTGCAAACATGTTTGATCATAATAGGCTGAAGCGTGGATACTAGGTTAAACATATTTACAAAAACAGAACAAGTCGAGTTCATACCCGTTTTTCTCTACCACGGCCAGTTCATCTAATATCGTCATTATTGACTTTCACTTGCACAACCGAATGATTTGAAATAATAATAGTGCAAGAGTGCCATGGACTAAGCTGGAATCTGCAAACATTTTATTCAAGAGGAGAAGACAAGGTAATATGGGCTCTTTGCTAGATCAACATAATGCAAATGAGAGCCACTCAACATTTTCATGGTGGACTTCTCCTCGGTATGAATCGATAAAGTAAAAAGAAATTCGGAGAAACACACTGAAATATTTTTGGAGTTTTTGGTTTTTTCCGAAAGCAAGCAAACATAAAAGGGAAAAGCAAAGACAAGAAAAACTATTTACATGGGAAAGCTCCCAACAAGTAAAAGAAGAACAAAGAAATCTTGTTGGGTTTTCTTTTAGTGCCACAAAAATTTAAACTAGAAAGAAAAATCAAAAAGGAGCAAAAAACATATTTTTGGATTTTCTCAAAAAAATTCAAACACAGAAGAAGAAAGCAAGAAAATAAATTAAACATGGATAATACAATGAAAAAGGGTGGACACCGACAACTGGAATGAAATGCGTGAATATGAATGTAATGTCGGTGGGAATACGTACTCCCCCAAGCTTAGGGTTTTGGCCTAGCTCGGTAATCACCAGTCGTAGAAGCCGTGAGGTCCAATGTTGAAGTGTTGGGGAGCGGGCACCATAGGGTCCCACTGCTGGGGCTCCTCATGTGCTGCCGCCAGGTTGTTCCGGTAAGCGAAAATGTCCTCAGGCATAACTCTGTATCCCTTCCTGGCAACATAATCAAACAAAGCAGGTGCAGGCAAGGGGATAACATCCCGAGTGTTTTCACTAAAAACTAAATTATCACTACAAAAAAATACACTTCTGTGATGATACATGTTTGTCACAGTAGGTCATGTTTTCTGTCATGCATGCACATCCATGATGATTTTATGACAGAATCAAGATAGTCATACCTGTGCTGTCATAGTAGAGTTCCATGACATTACCAAAATTATCATCACGGAAGTGTCCACTTCCATGACGATAAATCGCGCGTCGCAGAAGTGCTTTCGTCAAGGGTGACCGACACATGGCATCCACCGTAACGGAACGCCGTTAAGGTATCGGGTCCGGTTTTGGATTCGATAACCCGTTAACAGCCCGGACCAATGGGGATTTTCCACGTGTAAAATCATCATTGGTTGGAGGAAACACATGTCGACTCACTGTTTCGACTGATGTATCCACTCATTGGACCGAAGGTGCCTATGATACGTCGATACGTGGCACGGCCCAACAGAGGCCCATTCCTGTGAAACGGCCGGCTCGTTTGACTTGGTCAAAAGGTGGCGGGCCGGCCCATGGAAAGCCTGTTAACGACCTGTTCGCATATAGCCCATTTACAGGCCGCTAACCCAGGGCCCGTTACGACCCACCCGAATTAGGCCCAGTAGCGTCATCTGGGCCTTCCAATATGATTCCAGCCTGTTTTAACTTCTGGCCCATGTATGGCCCATGACGTCTTTCGACCCATATGAGGCCCTTTGTAAATCTTGGCCCATTAACGACCCATGGTGAAACTGGCCCGTAATGAACAGTGTATCACTTTATACCCATTAACGGCCCATTATTCCATTGGGCCATTTCCAGCCCATGTTATCTTTTGGCCTTCTCAAGGCCCATTTATTCTTGGGCTCATTTCCTGCATTTGGTTACTTACGACCCGTTACTGTCATTTTCTGCTTGTGGGCCCAATTCAGCTCGTTGTTATAGTCGGCCCGTTTGTGGCCCATTAATATGTTGGGCCGTTTTCATAGTGTCATTAAATACAGCCTATTAACGTCGGCCCGATATGGTCGGCCCATGAATGGACGATTCCAACTCTAGCCTGTTTACGTCCATAATGCGGTCTGTTATTGGCCCATGTTTGGCCAATCGATCATATGGCCCATATAAGGCCCATTGATGATACGACCCCTAGAAGGCCCATTGTGCCTACGGCCCAAGAAATCCCATTGTTTCTACGACCCGTAGAAGGCCCATTGTTTATACCGCCCGTAGGAGGCCTAGTGTCACTACAGTAAATATGTAGCCCATGGTTATTGTGACCTAGTTTTAAAAAATAGGTTATTGCGGCCACTAGCAAACCGCGGAAAAAGAACTGCACTGACTACAAGCAAACAAATAAGCAAGACAATAATGAAATAAATAAGCAAGCAACTTACACTAGGCTATCACGGCTATTACACATATTACATCCACTGGGCATCAAAGTTCGCCACCAGTGCAAATATAGGGAACAAAGCAGCATATAAACGCCATAGCAAAACAAGTCCAAAACTGAAACCACTTCAGAAGAGCTCAACAAACAATATCCTGGGTACCCATAATGCTGGCAAGATTCTTAGCAAGCTTATTAACTTTCTCTTGTTTGGCGCTTAAATCCTCCAGCGCTTGGTGTTGCACAAGAAAGTATGCATCTGAATTCTACAGGGACTTCCTCAGTCCTTCAGCTTCTTGCCGTAGCACAGCTGACTGATGCCTTTCAGCTAGTAGCTGAGACTGAAGAAGCCGAAGTGATTCAGGCAGCGAGTTCGAAGAGCTTGTGCTAGTGGTACTAGCCAGTAACTCAAACACTACATCAACGCAGGACTGTGGGGTTTTCTCACTGTCTACAAGATCATTTTTATCACCTTTCTTGGAGACCAACAGGGTTGTCTCACTATCTTGAACCTTATCTGCATTACTTTCTCTACCATTGCATAGTGGGGTGCTCGTATCCAATATTTTGTTTGCATACTACAAGAGAAACAAGCAGTCACATCACAGGTTTAACATGTAGTATACGAAACTCATTTTGGTAAACCGGTTCAGTAGTAAGGTGGACAAGATAACAACATGAAACAAACATATATCTATGTACTATGGTCACTGTATTGTCCATATCATTCTAGTTTATGTTGCCTAATCAAGATAGAGACATAGTTCAACTCATATATTTTTAAGACACAGCAGCATAGACAGAATATAAGTGTGAGAAACTACACAGCATTGGCAACACTTGTAATGTGCATCACATGAGAACATAACTGTTTATACAATTGAAACTGAAATCAACATAGAGCAAGAAGTTAGAACAACAGTCCAGTTAAAGAAATAGGTTTAAAACATACCTGTTGCTCCATTGGTGTTTCAATTGGATCCTTCAAATTTGAAAGTAGTTGCTATGAGTAAATACAATGATGCAACAACAAAGGAGTATGGACCATAGCTATGGAATCTGACCTGAGAACAGTTGCTCTTCTGCTTTAAACGTGGAGTTTGGGTTAGTTTTGGTGGTCTTCATGCTTTGGGCACTGCAGTTGCTTTACAAACTGCTCGTGTGGGGGTACTTTGTGGTGGACATGGTGTTTTGTCAACTAGAAGTGGGTTACTATCCGCTGGGGTTGCGGTTAGATGGGTTGTAGCTGGTTCTCTGCCCAACGGTGTAAGTGTGCAATCTGGAAGAGTCTCGATTATGTGTGGTGGGGCTAGTTTGTGGGCCAGTACAACCATGGTTCTATCTGCATCGACGGGTAACACTGTCTTTTGTGAAGAATGAGTTTTTGCTCCCTTAGATACTGCCATCACCCCCTCCAATTCAAATGGCTGATAAACAAGAAAAGGAATTGAACGTACAGACATTTTATGATAGACAGATGTGGTAGTCCACATATATGTTGTCTAACGAAACAGGACAGCATGACACAATTTCACATATATGATGCCTAACTAAACAGGATAGCATGACACAGTTTCAGATATATGATGGATAACTTAACAGGATATAATGGCATAATTCAACATATGATGAGTATCTAAACAGGATGACATGACAAAACTATATGATGTCTTTCTAAAATAGGTTGGGATGAAATAATTCACATACATGTTGTCTAAGTATATAGGATGGCATGATATAATTGACATAATTGATTCATATACTAAGCAGCTGGCACTCACATGTATGATCTCTAAACTAAGCAGATGGAATTCAATATTGTGCATATGATGTCTAAACTAAGCAATGCAAGACACCATATGCATGATATGAGAAATATAAACATTGCAACTTAGAGCATACACCTCAGGTGGGATATAGGACTGGTCATCTATCTCTGAATCCTCCTCTGAGGAGCTCCCTGTAACCATCGAGATAGATGCTTTAACAGGTACCATTGCCTGCTCTGAAGACCTTGTTTTCACTCCAGATTTTCCATAACCGGCTCAAATGGCTGATACACATGAAGAGTAGTTCAACATACACAGATTGTCGACAAATGGAATACGTAATGAAAAAAAGATGGCATGAGATAATTCACATATATTATGTCTGGCTACATGGCGGTGCATAATTCACATATATGATAACTGGCTGAAAAACATGACATTGCATAATTCACATATCTGGTATAGAAAGCAAATAGGAGGCATTCGCACAAAGCATGTCTAATCTAAGCAGATGGCATGGCAATGCAGGACACCATATGCATGATATGAGCAATATAACCCTGCCAAGTTAGAGCATGCACCTCAGGGGGGGGGATACGACTGGTCATCTGTCTCTGAATCCTCCTCTGAGGAGCTATTTGTAACCAGGAAGAAATCTGCATTGACAGGTAGCACTGACTGCTCAGAAGACCTTGTTTTCACTCCAGATTTTCCCATGACTGACTCAAATGGCTGATTCACAGGAAGAGTAGATGAATGTATAAACATTGTTGACAAATGAAATACATTATGAAAAAATATATGGCACGATACAATTCATATATACGATGACTGGCTAACCAGAATGGCATTGCATGATTCACGTATATGATGCCTGGCTAAAGAAGATGGCATTGCATAATTCCCATATTCTCCCTCGGTTCCTAAATATTTGTCTTTTTAGAGATTTCAAATGGACTACCACATACGGATGTATATAGACATATTTTAGAGTGTAGATTCACTCATTTTGCTCCGTATGTAGTCACTTGTTGAGATATCTAAAAAAACAAATATTTAGGAACGGTGGGAGTATGATATAGAAACCAAATAGGCAGCATTCACACAAAGCAAATCTAAACTAAGCTGATGACATATAAGATGTATAATGTAAGCAACGCGAGGCACCATATGCATGATATGGCCAACATCAGCATGCCAGGTTAGAGAAAACACCTCAGGAGGTAAGCAGGAGTGGTCGGCTCCCTCTGAATCCCCATCTGCACAGTTATCTTCCTCTGGAATATAATCTAGAATGGCGGAAGGGGGCCCCCACTTTTCCCACCGTGGAGCAACGGCTGCATGACATTATATTCCCACGCAATAGTCTTCTCTTTTTCTCTACATGTTCAGTATGATTGTGTACAATATCTGACATGCATAATAAAAAAATAGTTAGATTTTGTAATGCCGAAGGGGTGCATGCAAAAATCAAAACTGATGGTAGCAAACGAGTGGATGGATCCAAAACTAATGATAGCAGGTAGATTATAGCTTCAGTTTAAAAAGATAGACAATGGATCATCTATTGTTTGTTGCCCACCCTTCATGAACCACATAGAAGACCCCAGATGAACCAGATAGTAGACAGATACTATTCGTTGCTGCCTCGATATGAGACCCACGGGCATTTTAAAACTCAAGTTTGAACGATAAAGTAACAGGTAATAATAACCGATGTATAACGTAAGCAAACACGAAAGACTACGACCTCTCTTCCGGAACTGTGTAGTCCTCAGGTTCATCTGCTCAGTCGATGATGGTAATGAAGTTGGCATGGCTGCCGGCAACGGGGAAGATGATCTGAGGCAGCGAAAGAAAGTCTGCAGGGGGGTCTCTGCGATAGTGAACGCTTTTGTCGATGGTGCACCTCAGGTGGGGTGGATGACGGCACGGCAGGAGCAGGACATAACACACAGAGTTTTCTTCGACACCTATCTGAAAATGAAGTAAATCTATAAGGGCTCCTTAGAATTGGAGGATTCCATAAATGCAGGGACAGGAAAAACACAAGAATAGGGTAGGAATGCATGTGCAAAACAGAGCATTTGGAAACATAGGATTTCAGTCAACCTGGGTGTTTGGTTCACATGAATTGGAAGAACACAGAAATGGAGAAACATGGTCAAATTACAGTCAAACCACGTGAAAATGAAAAAAAATAAGAATCTTATTATGCCAGTAATGCAATTAGTTCTGTTCTTCATGCATATTAATTTGAAAAGGACGTCCAAGTGAATATTAAAATTCCTACATTTTTTCTTTGAAAGAGACACCAAAGGAAAAAAATCCTCCAGTTTTGCTTTGCTCCACTCCTTCTAACCAAATGCACGAATAGTAGTACCATAGTAGTTCCATAGCAAAGGATCCGTGAGGGATCGACATGAATGCAGAGTAACAAAGTGATGCAATGAGCTAGTGTAAAACCTCTTTGGCATAGCCTTGTGGACCTCAACATCATTGGGTTGGACGTGGAGGATGGTGATGCTGGTGTGACTGTCGGAGGCGGGGAAGAAGATCTGAGGCCTCTAGAAACGGCGCTAAAGGTACTGCTCCACTGTGATGGACGGTTCCGTCGTTGGAGCAGCTCCGGTGAGGTGTACGACGGCGAGGCTAAAGCAGGACAAGACAGACGACGTTAATCTGAAGTGGGACTCTAATATCATCTGCAATAGATGATGTAAAATACATCACCAAAAAGTGCTAGATTTAAAACGCATCTGCCGTGCCACGACCGCTCCGGCAAATGTTGTAAGTACTGTTCACTCTGAACTTAACTGAAGAAACTGAACTTTATAGTTGAAACTGAATTTTACTGTCGAAACTAATTGAACTAGTAGCAGAGCATTGCAATAGATGTTTAGGGCATTCGATCATTAGTAGTAGAGAAGCAGTGATCTAAATCAACAGACGCTCGAGCAGGGAACTAATACGTCTCTGTCGTATCTATAATTTTTGATTGTTCCATGCCAATATTATTCAACTTTTATATACTTTTGGCAAGTTTTTATACTATTTTTGGGACTAACATATTGATCCAGTGCCCAGTGCCAGTTTTTGTTTGTTGCATGTTTTATGTTTCGCAGAAACCCAATATCAAACGGAGTCCAAACAGGATAAAAACGGACGGAGAATTATTTTGGAATATTTGTGATTTTTGGGAGGAAGAATCAACGCGAGACGGTGCCCGAGGGGGGCAGGAGACAGGGGGCGCGCCCCAGGGGGGCAGGCGCGCCCTGGACTCTCGTGGGCAACCCGTAAGGTGGTTGACGCTCTTCTTTTGCTACAAAAAAGCTAATTTTATGAGAAAAATCTGGGCGAAAGATTCACCCCAATCGAAGTTACGGATCTCCGGATATAAAAGAAACAATGAAGGGGAAGGATATGGGAACGCAGAAACAGAGAGAGACAGAGAGATAGATCCGATCTCGGAGGGGCTCTCGCCCCTCCCACACCATGGGAGCCAAGGACCAGAGGGGAAACCCTTCTCCCATCTAGGGAGAAGGTCAAGGAAGAAGAAGAAGAAGGGGGGCTCTCTCCCCCTTGCTTCTGGTGGCGCCAGAACGCCGCCGGGGGCCATCATCATCACCGTGATCTTCACCAACACCTCTATCATCTTCACCAACATCTCCACCTTCCCCCATCTATATTCAGCGGTCCACTCTCCCGCAACCCGCTGTACCCTCTACTTGAACATGGTGCTTTATGCTTCATATTATTATCCAATGATGTGTTGCCATCCTATGATGTCTGAGTTGATTTTCGTTGTCCTAATGATTGATGAATTGCTATGATTGGTTTAATTTGCTTGTGGGTATGTTGTTGTCCTATTGTGCCCTCCGTGTCGCGCAAGCATGAGGGATTCCTGCTGTAGGGTGTTGCAATACGTTCATGATTCGCTTATAGTGGGTTGCTAGAGTGAGAGAAGCTTAAACCCGAGTAAGGGGATTGTTGCGTATGGGATGAAGGGTACTTGATGCTTTAATGCTATGGTTGGGTTTTACCTTAATGATCTTTAGTAGTTGCAGATGCTTGCTAGAGTTCCAATCATAAGTGCATATGATCCAAGAAGAGAAAGTATGTTAGCTTATGCCTCTCCCACATAAAACTTGCTATCGGTCTAGTAACATAGTCAATTGCTTAGGGACAATTTCACAACTCCTACCACCACTTTTCCACACTCATTATATTTACTTTATTGCTTCTTTATCTAAACAGCCCCTACTTTTTATTTACGTGTTCTTTATTATCTTGCAAACCTATCCAACAACACCTACAAAGTACTTCTAGTTTCATACTTGTTCTAGGTAAAGCGAACACTAAGCGTGCGTAGAGTCATATCAGTGGCAGATAGAGCTTGAGAGAATATTTGTTCTACCTTTGGCTCCTTGTTGGGTTTTACACTCTTACTTATCGAAAGAGGCTACAACTATCCCGTATACTTGCGGGTTATCAAGACCTTTTTCTGGTGCCGTTGCCGGGGAGTCATAGCATGGGGTGAATATTCTCGTGTGTGCTTGTTTGCTTTATCACTAAGTAATTTTTATTTGCTGTTCTTAGTTGTTTTCTATCTTTAGTTATGGGTAGGAAACGCAAAATACCAAAAAAATTAGTTGTACCTACTGAACCAATGGCTGAAGAACCACTCAAATTCTATCACACTCCTGAAGCTTTTTTACTTGGATCATCTTCGACCCCTTTGTGCTCGTGCTGAAACCCCCACTAGCTTAGTTGAGGGCAAATCTTTAGATGGGCATGCTTGTTATGCGTGACACCATATATCTAAAAAAGGGAAACTTTTACTGGATCAAATTCATCGTTTGCGATGCTATGCTTGGACTTTATCTGAATTATATGATGTTACTTGTTGTTGTGAGAACCCTAAGAAACACCTTCCCTACCAATGTGAGGTTATTGATAATGGAATCGTATCTTCGTATGCTAAGGGTGTTTATAATTACTATGATGTTCAACAAATTGAAGAATTTGTTGCTTTTAAGGGTGCTTATGAAATTGCTTCTTTGATTGAAAAGTATGATGCTACACTCTACAAATCTGAAAATTTTGCCATACTTGAATATTGTTATGATAATTATGCTTCAAATGCCTATGTTAAACTATATATTGAGAAATTCTCTGCTGTCCAAGAAAAGACTAATATTTTGCAGGAGTCTAAGGAAGAAGAAATTGATGAAACTGTGAGCTCATTGGATGAAAAAGATGATGAGGAGAGCGAAGAACAAAAGGAGGAAGAGCGGATTAGCTACCCGTGCCCACCTTCTAATGAGAGTAACTCTTCAACTCATACATTGTTTAATTCCCCTTCGTGCTTACCGAAGGATGATTGCTATGATGATTGTTATGATCCCGTTGATTCTCTTGAAATATCCCTTTTTGATGATGCTTGCTATGCTTGTGGCCAATATGCCAATATGAATGATGCTTATGGAGATGAACTTGCTATAGTTCCTTATGTTAAACATGAAATTGTTGCTATTGCACCCATGCATCATAGTCCTATTATCCTTTTGAATTCTCCAAACTACACTATATCGGAGAAGTTTGTGTTTATTAAGGATTATATTGATGGGTTGCGTTTTACTAATACACATGATGATTTTGATAGATATAATATGCATGTGCTTGCTGCTCCTACTTGCAATTATTATGAGAGAGGAACTATATCTCCACCTCTCTATGTTCCAATATGATAAAATTTCAAGAAACTGCTTATACTATGCATTGGCCTTTACTTGGTGTGCATGAATTGTTCTCTTATGACATGCCGATGCATAGGAAGAGAGTTAGACTTCGTTGTTGCATGATATATGTTACTTTGTGCTCACTACTAAATTACAAATCATTGTTAATTAAAATTGGCTTTGATATACCTTGGGATCCGGGTGGATCCATTACTTGAGCACTATCTGCCTAGCTTAATGGCTTTAAAGAAAGCACTGCCAGGGAGACAACCCGGAAGTTTTAGAGAGTCATTTATTTCTGTTGAGTGATTTCATATAGTTAAAAAAAAAGAAAAAAAGAGGGGGACCCAAAACTTTTCAAAAAGGAAAGTGAAAGTGAGAAAGATAAGCATTGTTGAAGTGGGGGAGCTCCTTGAACTTTGTTCATGCTCACGGAAACTTTGTGAATCTTGATTACAGAAACTTTTCATCAAAAATAATTATCCCCTTGTACAATTCCATTGTATTATAAAAATAATATGCCAAGGTTTGCCTTTAGGATGTTTACAATGGTTGTTGGTTTGTGCGGTGCAGGACAGAAACTTTGGCTGTAGTGCGCGATTTTACATTTTTAACTGGAACACCAAACGGTTCTGATTCTTTTTGCACTGTCTTTCTGTACAAATTGTTTATTCTTCCTAATTTTGGTAGAATTTTTGGGGTACCAGAAGTATGGTGAATGTTCAGATTGCTACAGAATGTTCTGTTTTTAACAGTGTTTTTGATGCATAGTTTACTTGTTTATGAAACTATTAATTTCTATCAGTGAATTAAGACGTGGAAAAGTTATATTACAGTAGACACAATGCAAAAAAAAAATATGAATTGGGTTGCAACAGTACCTATAGTAGTGATTTGCTTTATTATACTAACGGATCTTACCGAGTTTTCTGTTGAAGTTTTGTGTGGATGAAGTGTTTGATTGAGGAGGTCTCGATATGAGGAAAAGGAAGAGAGGCAAGAGCTCAATCTTGGGGATGCCCAAGGCACCCCAAGTAAATATTCAAGGAGACTCAACCGTCTATGGTTGGGGATGCCCCGGAAGGCATCCCCTCTTTCTTCAACAAGTATCAGTATGTTTTCGGATTCGTTTCGTTCATGCGATATGTGCAAGTCTTGGAGCATCTTTTGCATTTAGTTTTCACTTTTATTTTATGCACCATGCTGGTATGAGATAGCCCTTGGTTGAATTATAGAATGCTCATTGCACTCCACTTATATCTTTTGAGTATGGCTTTATAGAATGCTTCATATGATTCACTTATATCTTTTGAAGTTTGGATTGTCTGTTTCTCTTCACATAGAAAACCACCATTTGTAGAATGCTCTTTTGCTTCACTTATAATTGTTAGAGCTTGGTCATATCTTTTGTAGAAAGAATTAAACTCTCTTGCTTCACTTATATCCATTTAGAGGGATGACAGGAATTGGTCATTCACATGGTTAGTCATAAAATCCTACATAAAATTTGTAGATCACTGAATATGATATGTTTGATTACTTGCAACAATTTTGCGATATAAAGGTGGTGATATTAGAGTCATGCTAGTGGGGTAACTGTGAAATTGAGAAATACTTGTGTTGAGGTTTGCAAGTCCCGTAGCATGCATGTATGGTAACTGTTGTGTGACAAATTTGAAGCATGGGGTGTTCTTTGATTGCTTTCCTTATGAGTGGAGGTCGGGATCGCGCGATGGTTAACTCCTACCAACCCTTCCCCTAGGAGCATGCGTAGTAGTACTTTGCTTCGAGGGCAAGTAGACTTTTGCAATAAGTATATGAGTTCTTTATGACTAATGTGAGTCCATGGATTATACGCACTCTTACCTTTCCGCAATTTGCTAGCCTCTACGGTACCATGCATTGCCCTTTCTCACCTCGAGAGTTGGTGCAAACTTCGCCGGTGTATCCAAACCCCGTGATATGATACGCTCTATCACACATAAGCCTCCTTATATCTTCCTCAAAACAGCCACCATACCTACTGAGGGAGTCCTGGATTAGGGCGTATCCCGACAGCTGGACTATATACTTCGTCCGAACTATTGGAGCGTGAAGATACAAGACTCAAGACTCCGTCCCGTGTCCGGGTGGGACTCTCCTTTGCGTGGAAGACAAGCTTGGCGATCCGGATATTTTATTTCCTTCCTTGTAACCGACTCCGTGTAAACCCTAGCCCTCTCCGGTGTCTATATAAACCGGAGACATTGGTCCTTAGAAGGCCGATCATAATCACAATCATAATCATCATAGGCTAGCTTCTAGGGTTTAGCCTCTACGATCTTGTGGTAGATCTACTCTTGTACTACTCATATCATCAATATTAATCAAGCAGGAAGTAGGGTTTTACCTCCATCGAGAGGGCCCGAACCTGGGTACACATTGTGTCCCTTGCTTCCTGTTACCATCAGCCTAAGACGCACAGATTGGGACCCCCTACCCGAGATCCACCGGTTTTGACACCGACATTGGTGCTTTCATTGAGAGTTCCTCTGTGTCGCCGCTGCGAGGCTTGATGGCGCCTTCAATCATCAACAACACGGTCCAGGGCGAGACTTTTCTCCCCGAACAGATCTTCGTGTTCGGTGGCTTCGCACTACGGGCCAATTCGCTTGGCCATCTGGAGCAGATCGACAGCTATGCCCCTGGCCACCAGGTCAGGTTTGGAAACCTGAACTACACGACCGATATCCGTGGAGACTTGATCTTCGACGGAATCGGGTGTAACGCCCCGGATTCGATGCGCCAGGTGTCTTCCAGTTATTCGCCGTAGTTGCCATGTCATTTGCTTGCGTGTTGCATTTTGCCATGTCATCATCTGCATTTCATCTGCATGTTTTACAAAACTTGCATCCGTTCGGTTTCCGCCGGTTCTCTCTGTTGTCCGTTCGGAGTCCGGACCATTCGCGCGCGCCCGTCGCCCCCTCTCTGACCTTGTTTCATGTGCGGGTGTTAAACTTTCTCGGAATGGCTCGAGGTTTGCCAAGCGGCCTTGGTATAGCACCGGTAGACCGGCTGTCAAGTTTCGTGCCATTTGGAGGTCGTTTCGTACTCCAATGGTTAACCGAGTAACCGTAAAAGCCTCTTTTGTCTTGCAGCCCAACACCCCTCCAAAGTGGCCCAAAACCCATCCAAACACCCTCCATGCTCTCCGCCGTTCGATCACGATCGTGTGGGAGAAAACCATGCCTCATTTGGACTCTCCTAGCTCCCAGAATCTATAAATATGCCCTCTCCGTCCAAATTCGCGGATGAATCCCCCCGAAACCCTAGCCCCTTCTCCACCGTGCCGCTGGACATGTCCATCCGCGTCGGACATGTCCGCCGGACAAGTCGCTTCGTCCAATCAGCGATCTCCACGTCATCATCGCCGCCCCCGCGCCCAATCCCGCGTCGCCACGTGGGCGCCGCTGAATCCCACCGCGCGCCGCCGCCCGGGGCCCAGATCCGGCCCGCCCCGGGTCGAACCGGGCCGCGTCGGGCCCGCAGCCGCCGTCGCCGGACTCGCCGCTGCCGGCGCCGCCCCGCTCCGCCGCCTTCTCTGCGCCCGTCCTGCGGCCCCGCCGCCTCTCCGCCTCCGCGCGCCTCCCCTCGCCGCCGGCTTCGCGCCGCGCCCCGCCTCGCCCTGCGCCTCCTGTTGCCTCCGCCGCTGTTCGCCGCCTCGCCGCCGGCGAGCTCCGCGTCCACTGCCTCGTCGTCGCCGTCTGGCCTCGCCTCGGCCAGATCCGGGCAGGCGCGCCCCGGATCCGCCGCCCTCCAGCCGCCCGTCCTCCTCCGGCCCTCCCTTGCCCGCAGGCCGCCGCCCCGCCGTGGCTCGGTCGCTGCCGCCTCTCCTTCCCCGATCCAGGCGGGATCGGGAGGAGGACGATGTGCCTCCAGCGCCGCCGCCCAGGTGGGCCTCCTGCCCCGGCCCCGTAGGCCCGGCAGCCTCACCGGCTCGCTCCTCCTCTGACCTGGGCCAGGCCCGCTAGGTGAGCAGTGCGCAGCCCGCCTATTCCCCGCCGTGAGCGTAATTTAGTGTGCCACGCTCATCCTGTTTTTTTTTCGGAAAACTGCTGTCCCGGAAATATTTGCATTATGTTGCCCTGTTCAATCTGCCATAACTCCATGCATACTGCTCCGTTTTGTGCTTGTAATATATCAAAATGTTCATCATGATGTGCTCTTCATTTTATTCCATTGCATCATGTTCATTTGAGTCCATCCTGATGCTTGAATCATCGTTGCAAGAGTGCTATGTGATGTTAACCTGCTGAAACTGTTATAACATACTCTTTTGTCATTTTTGCCATGATTGATGTGTGCATCTTATGAACTTGAGCCCTACATATTTTTTGAACTATGCCATGTCTTCTTTACAGGGGTGTATGCCATGTATTTTTGTAACTTGTCACTCCCAATATGCGATACTATCCTAAAGAGACTCGAAGGTCCCACCAAGGATAGAACCACATATTGAAACGCTTTTGCAAGGTGGATATCATTACATCAACACTACATAATAGATGGGGATACATACATAAGGCATACAATGCCACACGAATACAACATCATCTTACAAGAGATCAACTCCGACTACGGATGGAACACAAACAGAAACTCAAACGACATCCACCCTGCTAGCCCAGGCTGCCGACCTGGAACCTATCCCCTGATCGAAGAAGAAGCAGAAGAACTCCAAGACAAGCAAACATCGCTCTCGCGTCATGATCATCCAAAACTTGTACATGCAACTGTTGTTGTAGTAATTTGTGAGCCACGAGGACTCAGCAATCCCATTACCATGGGTATCAAGACTAGCAAAGCTTAATGGGAAAGGAAGGGGGTAAAGTGGTGAGGTTGCAGCAGCGACTAAACATATATGGTGGCTAATATATGCGCAAATAAGAGCGAGAAGAGAGCAAGCAGAACGGTCGTCAACTAGCAATGATCAAGAGGTGATCCTGAACTCCTACTTACATCAAACATAACCCAGAAACCGTGTTCACTTACCGGATTCCACCGAAAAGAGACCATCACGGCTACACACACGGTTGATGCGTTTTAATACGGATCTGGTGTCAAGTTGTCTACAACCGGACATTAACAAATTCCCATCTGCCCATAACCGCGGGCACGACTTTCGAAAGATAATACCCTGCAGGGGTGTCCCAACTTAGCCCATGATAAGCTCTCGCGATCAACGAAGGATATACCTTCTCCCAGGAAGACCCGATCAGTCTCGGAATCCCGGTTTACAAGACATTTCGACAATGATAAAACAAGACCAGCAAAGCCGCTCGATGCGCCGACAATCCCGATAGGAGCTGCACATATCTCGTTCTCAGGGCAACACCGGATAAGTCAAGCTACGAGTAAAACCAACCCTCAAGTTTCCCCGAGGTGGCCCCGCAGGCTGCTCGGTTCGGACCAACACTTAGACAAGCACTGGCCCGGGGGGGCTAAAATAAAGATGACCCTCGAGAGAGCGACTCCCAAGGGAAAAGTAGGTGGTGGTGAGGCAAATGGTAAAACCAAGGTTGGGCCTTGCTGGAGGAGTTTTATTCAAAGCGAACTGTCAAGGGGGTCCCATAAATCACCCAACCGCGTAAGGAACGCAAAATCCGGGAACATAACACCGGTATGACGGAAACTAGGGCGGCAAGAGTGGAACAAAACACCAGGCATAATGCCGAGTCTTCCACCCTTTACCAAGTATATAGATGCATTAATTAAATAAGAGATATTGTGATATCCCAACATAATCCTGTCCACCATGGAGTAATCTTCAACTTCACCTGCAACTAGCAACGCTATAAGAGGGACTGAGCAAAGCGGTAACATAGCCAAGCAATGGTTTGCTAGGGAGGGTGTCAAAGGTTAGAGGTTCATGTCAATTTGGGAGGCTTGAAAAGCAAATGATAGGTAGCGCAACATAGCGATAGAACGAAGCAACTAGCATAGCAATGATAGTAGTGAGATCCAGGGTAGCGGTCGTCTTGCCTGAAATCCTGCTAGGAAGAAGAACGAGTCCATGAAGAAGATGAAGCCACGAAGACGAACCAAGCGTAGACGAACGAATCCTCACGATCACAACGTAACGGGAACTATCGAGAAGAAGCACACAACATGGTAAACACACCACACATATACAAGACATGATGCACAACCAAGCATGATGCATGACAAGGCTACATGAAGCTACTCATGGCAAGAGATGATGCAAACAAGAGCACACATCAAGGCAAGTTTAAATGAGGCCAGAAGCAACATATAACATTTCCGGTAAGTCCTCATACGCAAATTTCGAAATTGGTCCAGATCTGAATAAACCTTATGTTCAAGTTGTTATACCGCAAGTTAAAATGCACCAAGATGATCTACACAAGATTCTAGTCAAGTTACATATAAAGTTCATTTAATTCGGAGCTACGGCCTAGAAGATATGAGCAAACCAAGTTAAGCATGGCATTGATGCAAAATGCATACAAACATCAAGCAAACACCTCAAAACAGGGATGCAACATGATAATATGAAACAACATGCAATTCTAAGCAAGTTTCATATGGAGCACACTCAAAATGGAGCAACGGTGCAACACATACGCACTATACAAGTTATAGCAACAATCTGTCCAAAACAGCAAGTAGGCATATTGCAAGCATCAAAACAACAGGCTACAGCACCTCAATATGAAAACAAAAGGCATGGTCATGATGTACAGGTAAAACATAACAAAACATGAACACTGAGCTATCACCAGAAATCACTAGAACATGCTCAAACACACATGGCAAGATTGCAAATAATAACAGTTTCAGACTTTAGCAGAAATAACATCAGGTTGCAATGTTTAGAGCTATCAAACAACATGCTACAGGAACTTAACATATCAAACAAAGGCATGGCATGAATCTACTAATTCCATAGAACAAAAGTCCTTTACTGACCATGAGCCAAAAAGGATCAGAAGATATGATGGCACCCATGTAAACATAGCAAGTTATATGACAGATTCAAACATGGCAGGAACAACAATAAGTAGGCATGTTGGTGAGCTTGAACCACTCATCTCAGAGCAATACATGGCATGGCAAGGCAACCAACAGTAAGAAGACATGTTTATAATGCTAAGCATGGCAAGAGCAAGTTCATAGCATGCAAGGATCAACTACAACAACCTTGGGAAAATTGAATAACATGTAAACAATCTGCCAGGAAACATTTTGTAGCAAAAGTAGAGCACGTAAATGACATGCTAGGCTACTCCATAATTGCAAGAAGGGGCATGAATGGATAGAGCAACCATATGTACAAAACATCCTTACTGAAGTATCTCAAAATAAGCATGGATCTCTCTGTAGCATCAAGTTTACATGCCATAAAAATAACAGCAGAACAGGGACTGAAATCAGCATCACGAGGCCTAGTTTACATGCTTGTGATAGTCACCACATTGATCACAAAAATACATGGTAAGCACCTCTGTAAAGAAGACATGGCATAGTTCAAAACATATGTAGGGCTCAAGTTCATAAGATGCACACATCAATCATGGCAAAAATGACAAAAGAGCATGTTATAACAGTTTCAGCAGGTTAACATCACGTAGCACTCTTGCAACGATGATTCAGGTATCAAGATGGACTCAAATGAACATGATGCAATGGAATGAAATGAAGAGCACATCATGATGAACATTTTGATATATTACAAGCACAAAACGGAGTAGTATGCATGGAGTTATGGCAGGTTGAACAGGGCAACATAATGCAAATATTTCGGGGACTTGACAGTTTTCCGAAAAAAAACAGGATGAGCGTGGCACACTAAATTACGCTCACGGCGGGGAATAGGCGGGCTGCGCACAGCTCACCTAGCGGGCCTGGCCCAGGTCAGAGGAGGAGCGAGCCGGGGAGGCTGCCGGGCCTACGGGGCCGGGGCAGGAGGCCCACCTGCGCGGCGGCGCTGGAGGCGCGTCGTCCTCCTCCCGATCCCGCCTGGATCGGGAAAGGAGAGGCGGCGGCGACCAAGCCACGGCGGGGCGGCATCCTGCGGGCGAGGGAGGGCCGGAGGAGGACTGGTGGCCGGAGGGCGGCGGATCCGGGGCGCGCCTGCCCGGATCTGGCCGGGGCGAGGCCAGACGGCGACGATGAGGCGGCGGACGCGGAGCTCGCCGGCGGCGAGGCAGCGAACGGCGGCGGAGGCGACAGGAGGCGCGGGGCGAGGCGGGGCGCGGCGCGAAGCCGGCGGCGAGGGGAGGCCCGCGGAGGCAGATTGGCGGCGGGGCCGCAGGACGGGCGTAGAGGAGGCGGTGGAGCAGGGCGGCGCCGGCGGCGGCGAGTCCGGCGACGGCGGCTGCGGGCCCGGCGCAGCCCGGTTCGACCCGGGGCGGGCCGGATCTGGGCCCCGGGTGGCGGCGCGTGGTGGGATTCGGCGGCGCCCACGTGGCGATGCGGGATTGGGCGCGGGGGCAGCGACGATGACGTGGCGATCACTGATTGGACGAAGCGACGTGTCTGGCGGACATGTCCGGCGCGGATGGACATTTCCGGCGGTGCGGTGTAGAAGGGGCTAGGGTTTCGGGGGGATTCATCCGCGAATTTGGACGGGGAGGGCATATTTATAGATTCTGGGAGCTAGGAGAGTCCAAATGAGGCACGGTTTTCGCCCACACGATTGTGATCGAACGGAGGAGAGCATGGAGGGGATTTGGATGGGTTTTGGACCACTTTGGAGGGGTGTTGGGCTGCAAGACAAAAGAGTCTTTTACGGTTACCCGGTTAACTGTTGGAGTACCAAACGACCTCCAAATGGCACGGAACTTGACATGCGGTCTACCGGTGCTATACCAAGGCCGCTTGGACAACCTTGGGCCATTCCGAGAAAGTTTAACAACCGCACATGAAACAAGGTCTAAGAGGGGGTGACGGGGGCGCGCGAATGGTCCGGACTCCGAACGGACAATAGAGAGAACCGGCGGAAATCGAACGGATGCAAGTTTTGTAAAACATGCAGATGAAATGCAGATGATGACATGGCAAAATGCAACACGCAAGCAAATGACATGGCAACTATGGCGAATAACTGGAAGACACCTGGTGCATCAAATCCGGGGCGTTACATCGGGCCTGTGCCAGTAGCGCTGGACAGTCACGATGAGCACGGCTTAGACCTGCTGTCGGACAATGCTCAGGATATCACCCCTGCAGTAGCCCTGGACCTAAATCCGGAGCAGACTACATGGCCCAAGGATGGGTGGATGGACCCCGCCCCGTAGGCCGCACACTCATTGGCGGTAGAGCCGAACACAGACCTTACCTCTAAGGAAGCCTGTGACACCGGACCCCCAGACTCGTATCCAGCTGTAGGTCCCAGTCCGCACGCTCCCGAGCCCGCCGAGCCTGGTTGGGCTCTGGTAATGGAGTTTACCGCTGCGGATATCTTCCAGCACTCGCCCTTTGGCGACATGCTGAACTCATTAAAATCTCTCTTTCACAGGAGACTCTTGGCCGAACTATGTCCGGCTCGAGTGGGAAGCAGGCGACGAAGGAATTCATTGCCCACCCACCACCCATTTCATTGCCACGGTAGATGAATTAACCGACGTGCTTGACCTCGACTCCGAAAACATCGACGGTATGGACGACGATGCAGGAGAAGAATAGGAACCACCGCTCACAGGGCGGTGGACATCCACCCCATCGTACAATATATACATGGTGGACACGCCTAAGGAGGACGACGGCAATAATTCGGAAGATAAAACCCCCGGGCAAAAACCAAAGCGATGGCGCAGACACCGCTCCAAGTCCAGCAATAGTAAAAATAGTGACAAGTGCGCCAGAAAGATCAACACCCCAGTCAACTCCGAAGGCAACAACAACCATACGGACCCAGCGATGGAGCAGGACGAGCCAGGTCATGCCGAACATTGTTCGGAGCAGACGCCCTATCACAATGATATCGAGGGACGAGTTCATCAAACCGCCCCAGGACAAGAACACAGTCCGGATGACGATGCATTCATCATCCCGGAAACACACGTGGAACGAGATAACCTCCACAGAAGGCTTATGGCCACCACGAGAAGTCTAAAGAGGCAGAAGCAACGGCTAAAGGCCGCACAGGAAACGCTCAATCGCAGATGGAATAATGTGCTAGACACTGAAGAAAGATATGGCGACGATCGCCATACAAAGAGCTATCCAAAACACAAGCTACTGCCAGAATTCGACGACGAGGCCGTTCCACCAAAGAATATCACGACCAGGCGGCCGGATGAACCACTTCATAACCACAACAGAGCAACTACCGACGCTGCAAACAGTTTACGTGAGCACCTGGATAAGAAAGCCGGCACGGCTAGGTCCATCTACGGATCTAAAGGACACACCCCGACGCGGGACTATGGTCACCAAAATGATCATACCGATGGCATGCCACAGCACGTCCAGATACAGAGGGGCTGCTCACCCCCTGTGCTTCACCAAAGAAGTACTAGACCATGAATTAACACAGGGTTTTAAACCTGTGAACATAGAGGCATACGACGGAATGACAGACCCAGGGGTCTGGATCGAGGATTTTATCCTGCATATACACATGGCTCGTGGGGATGACCTCCACGCCATCAAATACCTTCCCCTCAAGTTGAAGGGGCCAGCTCGACACTGGTTGAAAAGCCTCCCCGAATATTCAATTGGGAGTTGGGAGGAACTCGAGGACGCTTTCAGGGCCAATTTTCAAGGGACTTATGTCCGGCCTCCGGGTGCGGACGATTTAAGTCACATAATCCAACAGCCCGGAGAGTCCGCCCGCAAGCTTTGGAACAGATTCCTCACTAAGAAGAATAAAATTGTCGATTGTCCGGATGCCGAAGCCTTAGCGGAAACACGGCATCCACGACGAGTGGCTCGCCAGACACCTCGGCCAAGAAAAGGCAAGGACAATGGCATCCTTAACAAGCCTTATGACCCGCTTTTGCGCGGGTGAAGATAGCTGGCTGGCCCATAAAGGCACCAACGACCCCAGCACATCCGAAATAAGGGATGGCAACAGGAAGCCACGGCGTAATAAAAACAAATGTCAAAACAAGGAAGAGAGCCCGGACAAAACAACCGTCAACACCGGATTCAGGGGCTCTCGACCCGATCAACAAAAGAAGCCATTTAAAGGCAGTAAAGAGGGACCGTCCGGTCTGAACAGAGTCCTAGATAGACCGTGCCAAATTCATGGCACCCCCGACAAACCTGCGAACCACACGCACAGAGAGTGCTGGGTCTTCAAGCAGGCCGGCAAATTAAATGCCGAACACAAGGGAAGGGTAACACCAAGTGAAGACAAGGATGAACCTCGCGAGCCGAACACTGGGGGACAGAAAAAATTCCCACAGAGGTTAAAATAGTAAACATGATCCACGGGACTCACACATCCACGAGAAGGCATGAACGCGCGCTCAGAGACGCGTATGCTATAGAGCCCATTGTACCCACACCTAACTACTAGATGGCTTGTCCGATCACCTTCGATCACACGGACCGCCTGACTAGTATTCGGCGTGGAGGATCAGAGGCCTTGGTGCTTGACCCAATAATCGACGGATACCATCTCACCCACGTCCTCATGGACGGCGGCAGTAGTCTCAATTTAATATACCAGGACACTGTCCGCAGGGTGGGGATAGACCCATCCAGAATTAGCCAAAGCAACACCACCTTTGAAGGGGTGATACCAGGCGTTAAAGCCTACGGCAGGGGCTCCGTCGTGCTGGAGGTAACATTCGGCTCCCCAGGCAACTCTAGAAGAGAATAACTACTCTTCACCATCGCACCCTTCCAAAGCATCTCTCACGCATTGCTTGGAAGAGCGGCCTTTGCCCGCTTCAACGTAGTACCACACTATGCCTACCTTACACTCAAGATGCTCGGTCCATGTGGCGTCATCACCGTTAACGGAAACACGGAGCGCTCTTCACATGCGGAGGAATATGCGACGGCTCTAGCGGCCGGACTCTAAGCGACCTCCGATACCAAAAAGCATGATTGGTCGTTAAGACCACGGAAACGGTTAGACGAGTCCGGAAGCCCGGATAAAAATGAGCCAGGGCGCCGTATATGTAATCCCATAGAGGACACCAGGGGCTATAAATATTTAATAAAACCCCACTGATGGCCTGGCCTTATTTACAGGTCAATGCCTTACACTTGTACCATCTATCGCACGCTTATGTCGTACTCTTTTACACAAGTTTTTCTTTCTTACAGACACAACGCGTGCGATACCCTTCCAGGAAACGGCACAACGGAGACAAAGGCACAGACGTGCAGCAGGGCCCCGCTCAAAGGTTTCTCTTTAGATTAAGCCCCTGTGTAAACCTTTTATATTGCCTCTTGTTGTTCACACTTCCCATGGGTACTATACCCATAGAGGATATTGCCGTTATTGGCATTTCGCCATGACAGACCGATGCACGTACCTGGAAATACAGGGTTTATAATGAAAGGGTGCTCTTCACCCCATTTTCTGTTACAAAGTCCGTGGGAGTGTTCGGCGTCACGAGTTTGGCCTTATATGCATCAACTCCGAATCATGTCTTTGGTCAAATGTTGGGTTTGCCCGGCTCCTGGGTTTGCCGCCTTACATTCCGTTCTTATCGGCTAAGGTGGCCAAAGGAGAACTACTGCAATTGTGCCCTGGTTATTCCGGATGAGCACCTCAGTAGAGAAAGCCGAAAACTGACTGTCATGATACAGTGAGAGACTGTTCAACCACTCGAAGACTTACCGGAATCTTTAGGATTCCTCCGCATTAATGAATGACCGTTTTCCGGTCATGTACACATGTGCCCGTATTCGGATGCACGCAAAAGTACTAGGGGCTACATAGTAGCCCCACCGTGAAACTCCTATGGCTAAGTGAAAGTGTTACAGCTATATAGTCCGGTTGCCTAGTTCGACGTGCGATCACGTCCTTAATGGACCAAGACATTGGATCAAGTGTGATTATGCATATTTTTTGCGAACACCCCAGCATTGTATGTGTGGGGGCTGAAGCCAACAACTGCTAACTTTCAGAATTACACATATACATAAAAACGGCCGCACAGGAGGCACAAATAATACTTCTAGGCAATAAGTATAAATACAGCCTCATACTCGAACATGACATTCTTCGAGCACTGAGCCTCTATTAAGCGAGCACCTTCTGTTACCTTCTCCAAGTAGTGCTCGGCCAGATCCTGGCCTCCCGCCGGATTCTGGGTCACAATGAGGGTGGCCTCCATATCTGTCCAATATGCTTTAACGCGGGCAAGTGCCATCCGCGCACCCTCTATACACGCTGACCTCCTCATGGCATCAATTTGAGATACGGCACCGAGGAATTGTTGCACCAAACCAAAATAACTGTCCGGCTTCGGCTCCTTCGGCCAAAGATGGTCTATTACAGACCGCATGGCAAGCCCGGACAGCCTATGAAGTTCCGCCACGGCAGCCATCTTCTCACTCAACGGAAATGGGCATGCAGGAGCATTGAATTGGGACTAGAACAACTTCTCCACTTCTTTATCACCTTGATCCTCGAAAAACTTGGCGGCATCAGCTGTACTCTTCGCCAAGTCCGCATAAGCATCTGCAGGACTCCAGCATCGATCCATGAGAGCATCCTTCGGGTCCAAAAACTTCATCCGCAGTAAGTAGGAGCCCCCGACCGTGATTTTTCCGGCCTGTCGAAGCTCCTCCCGCACATCCCTGATTTCGGTCCGCATCTCCTTGGCTGCATTAAGTGCTTTGTTCAGCTCAGCCGAATTAACCTGATTCTCCTTTTCAAGGAGCTCATACCGGTCAGTGGCATTTTTCAACTCCACAGCCATTTCGGCTATCTTGTCTTTGCTTCGGCGATGAGAAGCCTGTTCAGCTATCAACTCTTCGGCCGCCTTTAGGGCAGCCGCATTGCTAGCCCGAGCTTGTTCCTTGGCCTGGGCAAGTTCCGCCCTCAGGGCTTCCACGGCAGCAGCTCCGTCTGCAGTCCAAACATGTCGCATTAATATTATGCCCCTCTCGTATTTTCCTATACAACATAATAAGGAAAGCAGACCACATACCTTATGACTCGTTCAGCCGCTCGTTCACCAGCTTGATATCGGCATCAATAGATCCGATCTGCCTTCTTAGTTCAGCAATTTCAACGGACTGGTCGGCTGCCGGACCCTTAGATACCTGCGCATATGTACATCGCAATCATTACTTACGAAATATGATCCTCCGTTTGCCACCTAGGGCGGGCAACCATCTCAGGGGCTACTATGCTTATGGAGCATGCCTAGCGCGTGCCTCATAGCCAAAAATCGTGTATTTTTCACAACATACCTCAAAGCCTCTGAGCAGGCTCGTAAATGCTTCATTCAAACCGCTTGTGGTGGATGAAATCTTCTTGAGCACCATGCTCATTAATGAGTGGTGCTCCTCCGAGAGTGCAGCTCACTCCAGAAGGCCCGTCAGTATGTCCGGCCGGACACTAAACTGTGTCGGACCCTTCTCCTTGCCCCCCGTGGGAGCCGAATGCTCCGGGCTCAGGGCGACTGAAGGATTAGCCTCTGGCTTCGGCAGATCCGGACTCCTCCGTGACGACACCTCGGTGTCGCCCGCCTCATGAGACGGAGTGGCTGGTGGGGTCTCACTCTCCATCATCTCCAGAGGAAGATCCCCCAAAGACGAACTCTGTTGAGAAGAGCTGCTAGCCGGACTGCAAAGAATGGATCTTGGTTAGTGTACTCGGAGAAAAGTAGTACCTTCGAATTTACAGGTAGCTTACAGCTCGGTGGAGGGCTGGCCCGTTGGCGGGCATGACGTGGTAAGGACGCCCTTCGGGGCAGGGCCCCCCGGTGACGCTTTCTTCCCATGCTTGGGCACCTCCTTCTCCAAGTCTTCGGAGGCGGCCCTCTTCTTCCCGCGTGGGGAGGAGGCTTTAGACTCCCCTTCCCGACTATCCTCCTTAGGGGAGGTAGCAATTCCCCCGGTTTGGATGCGCAGTGTGTGAAGTTCGGCTTCTCGGTTCTTCCCTTCGTCTTTCCCTGAGGGCATTTCGCTGAGCACCCGACCAAGCATCTTGGCTATTGTTGGACTAGGCGAGCCTTCGGGAAGTGGCACCGGACACCTGATTCTCTCCACCTTGCTGAGCCATTCCTGGCCATGGAGGATTTTCAGAATAATGACAATGACAAATATAAATGAAGTGTCCAGTTTCAAGATTATTCACTTGGGTATCTAGGCGATTGCAGCTTAGGCCCGCATCCTCGGTGGTGTCCGGACACTTTATTTGTGGTCCGAAGAATAATTTACACATCCCTTCGAGCTTTAGGCCGAAGAAGTGCTTAATAGTCTGCGGACCCTCTGGATTGAACTCCCACATCTTGAGAGGCCGGCGTTTGCACGGCAACATCCGTCGGATTAGCATTACTTGGATTATGCTGACAAGGTTAATGTCCTTCTCAAGAAGCTCCCAGATACGGCTCTGCAGTATTGGTACATCACTAGCAGACCCCAATTCCGTCCTACGTCGGTCCATGACGCCAATTGTGATGGAGGGCCCGAGCGGAACTCGGGGGTGGCCACCCAATTTGTGCCTCTGGGAGCTGTGACATAAAACCACCTCCGCTGCCATACATCGAATACCTCTGGGAAAGAACCCTCTGGCCATGGGGCATCGGCGTTCCTGCTTATTATGGCACCTCCGCACTCCACATGTCGCCCCTCGATCATCTTCGGCTTCACATTGAAGGTCTTGAGCCATAAGCCGAAGTGTCGAGTGACGTGGAGAAAAGCCTCGCACACAATGATGAACGACGAGATATGGAGGATAGCGTCCGGAGCTAGATCATGAAAATCTAACCCGTAATAGAACATGAGCCCCCTCACGAAGGGATCAAGGGTGAGGCCCAGGCCACGGAGGAAGTGAGGAACAAATACGATGCCCTCATTGGGCTCGGGTGTAGGGATGACCTGCCCTGGAGCGAGAAGCCTGTGCTGGATGTTGGCAGTCAGATATCCGACCTCCCTAAGCCTCGCAATGTCCTCCTCTTGGATCGAGGAGGCCACCCACCGGCCCTGAGAGTTGGGTCTGGACATATTGGAGGATCTGGGGTGTTTGAGTTTGGGTCTCGGGTGCTAGAACTCGAGATGCGAAAGGGCACAAGGGTGGTGGAAAAGAGGTATAGGCCTCGGCTCCTTTATAAAGGAGGTGAATATCAAGACTCCTCAGCGTGACCGCTTGAGACTTATCTAAAAACACACGGAGTCATACCAATGGTCATCGTGGGGTTGCGCACACCCGTATTTATGGAAGATCCCGTAATAAGAGGAACATGATCTCTGCTTTGGCAGGGCATGCCAACAAAACCGCCTCGCAACGCGAGTTGAGTTAGGGCCAAGAAACACCGGTTCGTGTTTGGCTGGGCCACGATGCAAGGGCACAACGTACGAAGATTGCCAGCAGATCAGATTTATGCTATGTTCCCTACGATGGTATGTGAGAATCATCTCGCAGATCCGGACACGGTCTAAGTGTTCGATAAATACTTTGGAGTATTCGGAGATGGAACCCACCTTGCAATGCCGAAGACAAGACTGCGCGCTGGACTCATTGTCATTGAAGCCTGGTTCAGGGGCTACTGAGGGAGTCCTGGATTAGGGGGTATCCGGACAGCCGGACTATATACTTCGTCCGGACTATTGGAGCGTGAAGATACAAGACTCAAGACTCCATCCTGTGTCCGGGTGGGACTCTCCTTTGCGTGGGAGACAGGCTTGGCGATCCGGATATTTTATTTCATTCCTTGTAACCAACTCCCTGTAAACCCTAGCCCTCTCCGGTGTCTATATAAACCGAGAGGTTGGTCCTTAGAAGGCCGATCACAATCACAATCATAATCATCATAGGCTAGCTTCTAGGGTTTAGCCTCTATGATCTCGTGGTAGATCTACTCTTGTACTACTCATATCATCAATATTAATCAAGCAGGAAGTAGGGTTTTACCTCCATCGAGAGGGCCCGAACCTGGGTAAACATTGTGTCCCTTGCTTCCTATTACCATCAGCCTAAGATGCACAGATCGGGACCCCCTACCAGAGATCCGCCGGTTTTGACACCGACACCTACCTATCATGGCATTTCCATAGCCATTCCGAGATATATTGCCATGCAACTTCCATAATCATCATATACATGACTTGAACATTCATTGTCATATTGCTTTGCATGATCGTAAGATAGCTAGCATGATGTTTTCATGGCTTGTCCCTTTTTTATGTCATTGCTACGCTAGATCATTGTACATCCCGGTACACCGCCGGAGGCATTCATATAGAGTCATATCTTTGTTCTAGATATCGAGTTGTAAGTAAATAAAAGTATGATGATCATCATTATTAGAGCATTGCCCCAGTGAGGAAAGGATGAAGGAAGCAATGATGCCCCCACAAGTTGGGATGAGACTCCGGACTTTATGAAAAATAGAAGAGGCCAAAGAAGCCCATATAAAAAAAGAGGCCAAGGAAGCCCACCAAAAAAATAAAAAAAAATAAAAAAAGAAAATTAAAAAATGAGAGAAAAAGAGAGAAGGGGCAATGTTACTATCATTTTACCACACTTGTGCTTTAGAGTAGCTCCATGTTCTTCATACAAAGAGTCTCTTGAGTTATCACTTTCATATACTAGTGGGAATTTTCATTATAGAACTTGGCTTGTATATTCCAATGATGGGCTTCCTCAAACTCCCGAGGTCTTCATGAGCAAGCAAGTTGGATGCACACCCACTTAGTTTCCACTTTGAGCTTTCATACACTTATAGCTCTTAGTGCATCCGTTGTGTCGTGGAATTGTCACGTCAGATGTCCTCGTGAAAGGACTTAGTTGTGGAGCCATCGCAACTAGGAAGCTTGAAGGGGTTAAATCGGGACAAAGGACACGAGAGAGTTTATACTAGTTCAGCCCCTTACGGTGAAGGTAAGGCCTACGTCTAGTTGGGTTGGTATTGATGTTTCGATGACCAGGGAGCGAGACACGCTATGCCTGGTTCTCGATGAGTTGTTTCTTGCCCTAAGCCGCCAGTGGGTCGTCCCCTTATATACACGAGTGGACATCCTGCGGCTTACAGAGTCCCAGCCGGCTTATAAACAATGTCCGGCTCGGTGACTAGTTAAGTCTACCTTATGATACAAGTAATATTAGTACAGCGGTTTACTACAATGGGCCTTAAGTCGCCAGCGGGCCTTAAGCCCTTCTTGAACCGCTATCTTCATGCTTGGCCTTGGGCTTCTCTCTGATGAATCTCTTTGCGTAACCCGGCCCCTCCTGGGCGGCTTACACAATAATTATATTCCCAACATAAGGCCCCAGATTGATTTGAACCCGTTCATGTCAATCTAAAAAATATTTTCAAAGAATAAATCTTCAATCTTCTGGCTATTCAGAGGGTTTTCTTTAACCCGCCATGACGTCATCTTCTGGATCCGTCTTAACCCGGTGTGACGTCATCCTTTCTTTAATTCATTTTCTATTCCGTCGAATCTTTCAACGGATCTCTGTCTTTATTGACCATCCCGAGAATCAAGGCGCCAGAGCCGCAGCATAATAAATGTTATCTCCTCGTTTTTCGTGCCCTCACGGTCAATCTTCTTTTATAAATAGGGTGACCTAGGTCTTGCCCCCAGTCGTCTTCTTCCTCTCCTCTCTACCTCTCGAGCTCCGCCGATGTCGCCATCGACTCCGTCGTCTTCATCGAGTCAGGCCGCTGCATCGACCTGACCTTGACCAGAGATCGACGACCAACCTCCGCAGCTTCTCCTTATCTGTGAGTTCTTCTTCCTTGCTCCTCAGATCCGCATTAGGACCTTCGAGTTCTTCGGTGTTCTTCGTTGCTCATAAGGAACCCCTCGTAGATTTGCTCCCTACCATCTTTTTGATCTCAAAAATAGCAGAAACCTGATGCGGTAGCTGTTTCGCACCCATTTTGATTGCAAGTAGATCATTTGCTGTCGCACAGAAGCCTTGTTCGAGCCCTTGAACTTCATCTGTGCCAGTGTAGGTCTAGAAGATTTTCTTTTTAGAATAGCTGTTTGATCCAAAATGATAACGGCAACTTGTAAAACCTGTTCGTTTCACCCGGAAGTAAAAAACTATCTCTGTCGAATATGTTTAACTGCTCTTTGACACCTGTAGTGGCTTAATATTTATTGCACAATCACCCTTATATCATTAGGCCCCTTTCTTTAAGCTGCCACTTTGAATAAATTTAAATATTTCTCCCGGGTTAAAGCTGAACCGGAGCTTTCTATTGTGTCTTAGGCCATTGTCGTCATGGCTCCTAAGGCGGCCAAAGCCCCTGTGACTTGCAATTGGGTTCCATCCATAGTGACAAAAAGCAAACTTGTCGAGTTTGTGAAGTCCGGCCATCTGCCAAAGAGGGAGGTCATGTCTTATCGTGTCCCCAACCCGTCTAAGGAAATACCTCAACCCAAAGATGGGGAGGTAGTAGTTTTTACGGATCACATGAGCTGGGGATTTGCTCCTCCCGTTTCAAAATTCTTCAGGGAGGTTTTGAATTTCTTTGATCTTAGACCTCAAGACATCGGACCCAACTCCATGTCAAATATTTGTAATTTCCAAGTCTTCTGCAAGGTGTACCTGGGAGAAGAGCCAAGTCTGCTATTGTTCAGGGAACTTTTCTACATGAACCGGCAAAATGAACGTGCCAACGGGCCGAGTCTTGAGCTTGGCGGCATCTCAATCCAGCGACGGAGAGATTGCCTTTTTCCTTATGCTGAGCTGCCGAGTCACCCAAAGTCTTGGAACCAGACGTGGTTCTACTGTCAAGATACATCACCGGCTGATGAGAAGCCTCTGCCCGGCTTTCGCGCCCTGCGCCTCGAATCTAATCATCCGTTGGCAGATAAGTTATCTGCTGTTGAGCGCCTGCCCCTCAACCCCACCATCAGGAAGATCAAAGCTCTTCTAGGGAACGGGTTAAACGGCATCGATCTGGTTCGAGTCTGGGTCACCTGGCGGATACTACCGTTAAGCCGCCACTCCGGCTTAATGTGCACCTATACAGGCAAAAAGGATGACCCAATGCGTCAAAGTCCTGATGATTTACCACATGATGTTGTAGATGCTACAGTCCAATCTCTGTTGAAGGAGGGTACTGTGACCAGTAATGCCTTCGGCTTACTGCCCTTCTACAAGAAGAACCTGGCCCCTGAGGTAAGTTATCAATCTTCAAAAATACTCTTTAACATGTTATGCCTTCTTGTATTTATGATTCCTTATCTTTTTCCACAGGCCGATGACAATTTCTGGAAGGTCAAGTATGACCACGAGGCCGCCAAGCAAGCCAGGGCAGCCAAGAAAACTGAAAGAAAAACTGCCAAGACGGGAACCTCAAGGAAGAAGAAACCCAGCGCTTCCGACTTGCTCAAATTGGATGATACTTCTTCGGATGATGAAGAGGTAATTCTTTAATTTTCTTAACTCCCCTGTTGCTATTTTACTGACATTCTATCCTTTCAGGAGGATAAGGGGAACAGTCAAGCAGTTGAAGAAGAGGTAACTATAATCTCTTCCGACTCAGAGCCTTTGCCAACACAAAAACTCCGAAGGGTGACCCGGAAAGTAAGATTTTCACATCCTCTAGCTTACCAAGATCCTCAATTTCTTGTGAAGCAACAACAGCTTGAGAGCCGGAGGCAAACTCGGGCCACTTAAGACGCTGAACTCTCCTCCGGCTTACCTGATGTAACCAAGAAGCGTCGAACCAAGGTTACCTCCGATTTACATTCTGCTTTTCCTTTGGCGGGTCTAATTCGCCAATCTCTCAATTCATCTGACTCCAATTATCAGGATGCTTCTCCGTCTTCCGACGAGTTGATGCAATCAAACATGCCGGTTTTTAAAACAGCTCCCGGGTAATGCAACCTTTCTTACTTCAAGTCTTTCCATACTTATGCATTGATACTCATCCTTCCACTTTGATTGACAGCGTGAAAGTGAAGCCTAGCAAGAGGGCAAAGAAGAATAAGCCGTCCCAAGCCCCGGTGGTCCCTGAACCGGCAATTGACCCATCCGTTCCCGACGGCTCCACTCATCAACCACCGCCTGAACCGGCTCTTGATATTCCGGTGTCAACCTCTGACACGCCTGCAGAAGACATTGTCCATAATTCTGATAACCCGGAGATTCCTAGCCCGATCAAGATGACTGATCCAGAAGTTAAGTTTCTGAAAAGCCAATATGTTGCGCTGGGCCAGCCTACTGTTCTTGCTCAATGCACTGCCAAGGAGGAGTTTGCTCAACATCGGAAAGCCAAACAGGACATCACTGATTATACTCACCTAAGCATTGGTGACATAGTCTCGGGCTATCTGAACCAAGTGCACAATAGCCGTGACCTGGAAATTGACATGGTGAAGCAAATACAGCATAAATCTGAGGTATAACTTTAGCTTTTCCTGAACCTTACTTACTGTACCAGCCCCCAAGTCTATTGCTTATGAATGAATATGTTGTAGACTTAAAAAATCTACTTACTGGTAGTATATCCGGTTTAAAGTAAATACATTTCACCCGGTGATAGCATGAAACTTTGAACTAACACATTAGTCCCCAAGTGTCAAGTATCTGTACTTGTAAAGTGCTTGAGACTTTAGTATATATGGCTTGGCAAATAAGTTAAAAAATTCTTTAAGCATACATTAGCCCCCAAGTGCCAAATATCTTTACTTGTAAAGTGTTTGGGACTTGACTGTTACCTTATCATGATCCTTACCATAACTTCGTGCCAATACAGGCTACCATAAGTCAATTTGAATCGGAGATTGCTGACCTAAAGAGCCAGCTGAAGCTTCAAGAGCTTGAAACTCAAAAAGCAAACTCCAAGTTTGAATTCAGCATCTCTGAACAAGAAAAATTGAAGAAAAATTTTGAGTCGGAGAAACAAGCTTGGGTTGATGAGAGGGCTTCATTAGTGACTCGGGCCGAAACGGCAGAAGCATCTCTTGCAGAGGCAACAACCGAACTGTCTGACTTAAAGCGGCAGATATCCCAAATGGTCTCAGCCATCTTCGGTAAGTCCCTCCAAAAAACCTTAAACATTGTAATCTTCCAAGGATTTATTGTGATGATTATCTCCGGCTTATTGTTATGCTTGTGACCATACAGGCCCCAGGAGTACCAACCTCAAGCAAAACATGCTGATCAAGCTCAAGGCAGTTTACACCCTTGTGGAGCAGCTGTACACCGGGTCACAACGTGCCTTGGCCGTTGTAGCTTTATCAAATCCACATCCTCGCCTGCGGCAAGACGTATTGAAGAGCCTCGCTTTTCTTCCTCAGTGGGTCCAAGATCTAAGGCGGGCGTCCTCAAGAGCTGGAGCCGTAGCCGCATTGAGTCGGGCTAAAGCATGGCTCCCAGAACTAGACCCGGCCGACCTTGCCCTTGGATACCCAAGTCTGAAGGAGGATGGTACTGCCTTTGAAGACCATGACTTCAACGCCTGTGTCAAAGCCATACGTCCTGTGGCGACCCTTATTGGAAACGACACAGATCTGAGCAAGTATGCATCGGCTTATGACAGTGAAAACCGGAGAATCCCAAACGCTCCATATGATCAAATCAGCCTGATCCCTCCAACACGTAAGCATACCTTTGCCCCTGAAGTGGACCTGGCCGGTTTAATAGATGATGAGGCTGAATTTGAAGCCTTAAGCAGCATTGACTGGGCCTCGTCCACCTTCCAGGACAAAGCAACCGACGGAGAGGCGGAGAAGGATAACCCGGAGCCATCAAGCCCGCCAAAGGAGTGAGCTGCCAGGCGTCTTACCTTTTGCCCAAACGATGCTTCACTTATTCACACTCGGGGAGTCTTGTAAAAACTTCTCAATATTTTCCATGCCTTCGTGCATGTTTATGCCGCTTAACAATTTCGTAAGCCGTCATTAGCCTATATTTCCCAGCTTATGTTGATCGTTTGCCCCCTTGAAGTTAAATTTTCCTGCCTTACTCTGCACATAAAGCAAACAAAACTTTCTTGGGCGGTTTACTGCTCCAGCGGTTTATAAAGTATTGATAACCCGAAACATAGTACAAAAACCATCATGTACAAACCGATTTATGATTACTTATACTCATAATAGCATACCTGCGAACCCTTTGGTAACCCTCCCGGTTCATATGTACCTGGCACTTGTAGGACTTGGGGTAGTCAATACTGAACCGGAAGGTCCAAGACTCATCTCCTCAAGAAGGTTCAAATATAGTTAAAGCAATGTTCATAGGCTCCTGATTCGAATACGATCAGAGAACCGTTCCAAAAGGGTTAAGCTAAGATTCGAATACGATCATATAGCCCCCAGTGGCTTTGGCGATGCCGATCAAGTGGGTATCGACAGCTATGTTCTCTTTGGTTCGAATACGACCTATGTGAACAGGAAGCCCCCAAGTGACCATAAAAGTTGTTTAATGAGGCTGATTCAAATACGATCCACGTCATACCCAAAGGGGTTAAGCTATGATTCAAATATGATCAAGAAGCCCCCAAGTAGGTTTGGCAGTATGCCGATCAAGTGGGTATCGACAGCTATGTTCTCTTCGGTTCGAATACGACCTATGTTTGAACAGAAAGCCCCAAGTGACCACAGCTAGATTCAGATATGATCATAAGCCAGACCAAAGGAAAAGCCGGATTCAGATATAATCCGGTCCCTGTTGGTAGTTTCCATCACCTGACAAAGAAGACATAAAAATATTCTTTGAGGGAAAAAAGGACAGAGGTCCTGCTTTATTGCTTTATATAATATATACATCGTCAAAAATATATACATCTAAAGAGCCGGTGGCTCAAGTATAATAAGGCCGAAGATGGGCAATATTCCACGGCCGGCGGGTCTCCTCCTCCAACTTATGTGAGTCTTTGTGCTCTCGAACATCAATGAGGTAATATGACCCGTTGTTTAGATTCTTGCTGACCACAAAGGGTCCTTCTCAGGGCGGCGATAGCTTATGCATGTCAGATTGATCTTGGATGAGCCAGAGTACCAAGTCGCCTTCCTGAAAGGTTCTGCTCCTAACCCGGCGGCTGTGATAGCGGCGCAGGTCTTGCTGGTAAATCATCGAGCGGGCTATGGCCAAATCTCGCTCTTCATCCAACAAGTCAAGTGCATCCTGACGAGCCTTTTCGTTATCCGCCTCAACGTAAGCCGCTACGCGGGGTGAGTCATGTCGGATGTCACTTGGCAGAACTACTTCTGCTCCATAAACCATGAAAAAAGGTGTATAACCCGTGGATCTGTTAGGCGTAGTGTTGATGCTCCATAGCACAGAGCGTAACTCCTCCACCCAACAACCCGGAGTCCGTTCTAAGGGGACAAAGACCCGGGGCTTGATACCCTTCAGGATCTCCTGATTAGCTCTTTCTGCTTGACCATTGGATTGAGGATGAGCAACAGATGAAACATCAAGCCGGATATGTTCTCTTTGACAGAACTCTTCCATGGCACCTTTAGAGAGATTAGTGCCATTGTCAGTTATGATGCTATGTGGGAAGCCAAACGAAAAATCACCTTTTTCATGAACTGAACCGCCGTGGCTGCGTCACACTTACTGACCGGCTCTGCCTCAACCCACTTGGTAAACTTGTCCACTGCCATCAGCAGATGTGTCTTTTTATTCTTAGACCTTTTGAAAGGTCCAAGCATGTCAAGCCCACAGACCGCAAACGGCCAAGTGATTGGGATCATTCTCAATTCTTGAGCCGGCACATGAGCTCGTCGTGAGAACTTTTGACAAGCATCACATTTGCTGACCAAATCCTCCGCATCAGCATGAGCCGTCAGCCAATAGAAACCATGACGGAAAGCTTTGGCTACGAGAGATTTTGACCCGGCATGATGGCCACAATCCCCTTCATGGATCTCATGGAGTATTTCTTGGCCTTCTGTAGGCGACACACAGCGTTGAAACGCCCCAGTGACACTTAGATGGTGTAACTCGCCGTTAACAATCATCATGGACTTGGAACGCCTGATAATTTGTCTTGCCAAGGTCTCATCCTCAGGTAATTCACCCTGGGTCATGTAAGCCAAATAAGGCACTGTCCAATCCGGGATGACATGAAGAGCCGCCACCAGTTGTGCCTCCGGGTCTGGCACCGCTAGTTCTTCCTCGGTAGGCACCTTGACAGAAGGGTTATGCAAAACATCAAGAAAGGTGTTAGGTGGCACCGGCTTACGTTGAGATCCGAGCCGGCTTAAAGCATCAGCCGCCTCGTTCTTCCTTCGATCAATGTGCTCCACCTGATAACCCTTGAAATGTCTAGCCACAACATCTACTTCACGTTGATAAGCCGCCATGAGAGGATCCTTAGAATCCCACTTGCCTGATACCTGCTGAGCGACGAGATCTGAGTTGCCCAGGCACCTTACCCGGCTTAAGCTCATTTCCTTGGCCATCCGAAGACCATGAAGTAAGGTCTCGTACTCAGCTGCATTGTTAGTACATGGGAACATAAGCCGGAGTACATAACGAAATTTGTCACCTCGAGGGGAAGTTAAGACCACTCCAGCCCCCGAGCCTTCTAGCTACCTGGACCCGTCAAAGTGGATAGTCCAATATGTGCTATCTGGCTTCTCCTCAGGTGCCTGCAACTCTGTCCTATCATTGATAAAGTCCACCAAGGCCTGAGACTTAATAGCAGTCCGAGGCATGTACTTCAAACCATGAGGCCCAAGCTCAATAGCCCACTTGGCGACTCGTCCTGTGGCCTCCCTATTCTGGATGATGTCTCCCAAAGGGGCAGAACTTACCACAGTTATAGGATGACTTTGAAAGTACTGCTTCAACTTCCGGTTGGCCATAAACACTCCATAAACGAGTTTCTGCCAATGTGGGTACCTTTGCTTAGACTCAATGAGTACCTCACTGACATAATAAACCGGCCGCTGAACCAGATACTCCTTGCTAGCCTCCTTACGCTCCACCACAATGGCAACGCTGACGGCTCGTGAATTGGCAGCCACATATAACAACAAAGGCTCTTTATCAATTGGAGCCGCGAGAACCGGCGGTTCAGACAATTGTCTTTTCAAGTCCTCAAAAGCAGCATCAGTGGCATCACTCCAGACAAAAGTGTCTGCCTTCTTCATCATTTGATACAGCGGTAGGGCCTTCTCACCTAACCGGCTTATGAACCGGCTTAGAGCGGCGACGCGACCCGCCAATCGCTGAACATCATTGATGCACACCGGTTTAGCCAGAGAGGTAATTGCCTGAATCTTCTCCGGGTTAGCTTCAATGCCTCTGTTTGATACCAGAAAACCCAAAAGCTTGCCTGCAGGTACACCAAATACACACTTGGCCGGGTTAGGCATCATCTTGTAAACCCGAAGATTATCAAAGGTCTCTTTCAAATCCGATATCAAGGTTTCCTTTTCTCTGGACTTCACCACAATGTCATCCACATAAGCATGAACATTACGCCCAATTTGATCGTGCAAACAGTTCTGCACACACCGCTGATAAGTCGCCTGGGCACTTTTGAGTCCAAATGGCATAGATACATAGCAGAAGGCTCCAAACGGAGTGATGAAAGCCGTCTTCTCCTGGTCCTTAACTGCCATTTTGATCTGATGATAACCTGAGTAAGCATCCAAAAAACTCAAACGTTCACAACCCGCCGTAGCATCAATAATCTGATCAATACGGGGGAGGGCAAAGGGATCAGCCGGACAAGCTTTGTTTAAATCCGTGTAATCCACACACATCCGCCAAGTGCCGTTCTTCTTGAGGACAAGCACCGGGTTAGCCAACCACTCTGGGTGAAAAACTTCCACAATAAACCCGGCCGCTAAGAGCCGGGCCACCTCTTCCCCAATAGCCTTCCGTCTCTCCTCGTTGAACCGTCGGAGAAACTGCCTGACCGGCTTATACTTCGGATCAATATTGAGAGTGTGCTCAGCGAGTTCCCTCGGTACACCCGGCATGTCAGAAGGTTTCATGCAAAGATGTCCTGGTTCTCACAGATGAACTCGATGAGCGTGCTTTCCTATTTAGGATCCAAATTGGCACTGATACTGAACTGTTTAGAGGCATCTCCTGGGGTAAAGTCAACAAGCTTTGTCTCAGCGGCCGATTTAAACTTCAACGCCGGGTCATGCTCAGTAGTTGGTTTCTTGAGGGAGGTCATGTCCGCCGGGTCAACATTGTCTTGATAAAATTTGAGCTCTTCGGCTGCACAGGCCGACTCAGCATAAGCCGCGTCACCTTCTTCACATTCCAGGGCCACCTTCCGACTTCCATGCACAGTGATGGTGCCCTTGTGACCCGGCATCTTGAGCTGCAAATAAACATAACACGGCCGGGCCATGAACTTGGCGTAAGCCGGCCGCCCAAACAGAGCATGATATGGGCTCCTGATTTTGACCACCTCAAACGTTAACTTCTCAGCCCTGGAATCATGTTCGTCTCCGAAGGCCACCTCCAGCTCAATCTTGCCAACTGGGTAAGCCGATTTACCCGGAACCACCCCATGGAAAACAGTGTTGGATGTTCTCAAATTCTTCTCAGTCAACCCCATGCGCTGAAAGGTCTCATAGTAGAGGATATTGATACTGCTACCGCCATCCATGAGTACCTTAGTGAACTTATACCCACCAACCTGGGGTGCCACCACCAAGGCTAACTGACCCGGATTATCGACCCGCGGAGGGTGATCCTCTCTACTCCATATAATCGGCTGCTCTGACCACCTCAAATAACGAGGAATTGCCGGCTCAACAGAATTACGGCCCTCTTATGAACCTTTTGGTCACGTTTGCACAAGCTAGTGGTAAACACGTGATACTGTCCACTACTCAACTGCTTTGGATGGCTTTGGTAACCCGACTGCTGCTGCTGCTGCCCTCCTTGACCAGACTGCTGCTGATTATTACCACCTGAATTCCCCTGAAAACCGGAATTTGAGCCACCGCCCGGGCCATTAAAGCCGCCAGCCCCTGAACCGCCGCCAGATCCGTGACTGCCATCGAAGGTATTGGAATTTTTAAATGCCTTCATGATCGCACAATCCTTCCATAGGTGGGTGGCGGGGTGCTCCCGGGTGCTGTGCTTTGGGCAGGGCTCATTGAGTAGCTGCTCAAGAGATGGGCCTGAGCCGCCGGACCGAGGCGGCTTACCCTTATATCCCTTGTTGTTACCTCGTGCGTTGGCATTGGCCACAAATTCCGGGTTGCCATCCGCCTTACGCTTATTGCCGCCTTGATTCCCCGGGTTATGCTGCTGACCCTTTCCATTACCGTTCCTTTTTCCCTTCCCTGTCTTCTCATCGTCAGACACGGGATCCTTGGCACTATCAGAATCGGCATATTTGACTAAAGCCGCCATCAGCGTACCCATATCCGTGAGGTCACGTTTAAGGCGCCCCAGCTTCTATCTCAGCGGCTCAAAGCGGCAATTTTTCTCCAACATAAGGACTGCAGAACCGGCATCCATCTTGTCGGAGGAATGAATGATATCCTTGACCCGGCGTACCCAATGGGTGGTGGACTCACCTTCCTCTTGCTTGCAATCCGTCAGGTCCACAATCGACATAGATTGCTTACAGGTGTCCTTGAAGTTCTGGATGAACCGGGCCTTTAACTCGCCCCATGATCCAATGGAATTGGGTGGCAGGCCCTTTAACCAAGACCGGGCCGTTCCATCTAGCATCATGGTGAAATACTTAGCCATCACCGCGTCACTAACTTCCAACAGCTCCATGGCCATCTTATAACTCTCAATCCATGCTCCGGGCTGCAAGTCGGCCGTGTAATTCGGCACCTTTCGAGGTCCCTTGAAATCCTTGGGCAACCGCACATTACGTAAAGCCGGAACCAGACAAGGAACACCACGGTTCTAGTGGCGACACCTGCCTCAATAGAAGTTGTGGGGTACTCTAGAAAATCTTGATGTGCCATCTATTGAGCCGCCGCCTGAGCCGCCTGCTTGTTCTCCTGACGTATTCGATCTTGCACTGGGTTATAGCCACCGGGCTGGTTACGGCGTTGGGCGTTGCTTGACAAAGCTTCCGACTCCATGTGCCTGCTGTAACTCGGGCTCTGGTTCTGGCGAGGTAGCGCTAACCAGGGCGGGGGAGTTGAATGAATCCTGTCCCGGCTGTAAGAATAGGTCTCCTGCTGAGCTAAAGCCGTCTGGAGGAGCTCTCTGACTCTCCGGGTCTCTACTGCCGCCGAGTCATCACCCTCCATAGGAAGAGCCGCCAAACGTGCTGAAGCTGCAATTAAGTTCTCCATGGGGTTGGGAAAGTGACCCGGTGGAACCGGTACATAACGCGGCGGTGGCATGCTCACGTGAGGTGGTGCCATCTCCCGAGGCTGAGTCGGCCCTCCTATTCCGGCTGTCATAAACTGATTGGCCTCCGGGTTACTTGGGCCGGCTCCGGGTGTAGCAAAAAGAACCCGAGGGTCGTAATTCGGAGGTAACCGAGACTGAGTCTTCTGATGTCTCCTCCTCATTACCTCATTGGATGCGTTTAAGCTCATCGTGAGCTGGTAAGCTTCTGACTGCAAGCGCTGTGCCCGGGCGTCGAGAGCCGCCCGCTCTATAGCCAGTCTAGTATCCTCAGCTGCCAAGGCCTCCTTGGCCTGAGCTATCTCTTCACGCACCTGTACTACCGCTGCGTCATGCTCATCTTTGTCTGCGGGAATAACCGTGGCGGTTAACAGGGCCGTAAGCTTGTCCATGAGATCCATCAATACCTGAGCCGGTGGGCGCACGGGGCCGCCTGCCCCGGCTGCTCCTAATCCGTATGTGATCGCTGGCGCAGCTGTAGAGTTTGAACCGGGCTCAGTTCCAGCCATGAAGATCCCTTCCCATCTTGGCGGCTCACAGGGGTCCGGAATACTGCTGCCATCATAACAGCCCCGAGCGCGCCGTCTTGCACCTGATACAACAAATCTGTTGAGCCGGTGGACGAGTCACCATCTGAGAGGACGACTGTCTCACCCCCATCTTCAGATCCTTCAGGAAATTCCTCTCCGTGGACGCAGCCCACAAAGGCACGCCTCAAGACAGGTTGAGTCTGGGTCTTCCTTGCATGCTGAGCCATTTCGACGAGGTCGGTGTAGTAATCCGGCTCAGGGCCCGGCTCACCGATCCGGCCGATGAAGACATGGATTCCACCGAAGGGGACCCGGTATCCGTACTCAATTGAGCCGACGTCGGGACCCCAGCCTTCGTCGTTGATGTATATCTTACCGCGACGACTCTTGGTCATCCGGCCCACCACGTATCCCTTGAGCCCTTCGAAGTTGCCCTTCAAGAACTCAAATCCACCGTGCGCTGGCCCCACGGTGGGTGCCAACTATCGTGGAATTGTCACGTTAGATGTCCTCGTGAAAGGACTTAGTTGTGGAGCCATCGCAACTAGGAAGCTTGAAGGGGTTAAATCGGGACAAAGGACACGAGAGGGTTTATACTAGTTCGGCCCCTTACGGTGAAGGTAAGGCCTACGTCTAGTTGGGTTGGTATTGATGTTTCGATGACCAGGGAGTGAGACACGCTATGCCTGGTTCTCGATGAGTTGTTTCTTGCCCTAAGTCGCCAGCGGGTCGTCCCCTTATATACACGGGTGGACATCCTGCGGCTTACAGAGTCCCGGCCGGCTTATAAACAATGTCCGGCTCGGTGACTAGTTAAGTCTAACTTATGATACAAGTAATATTAGTACATCGGTTTACTACAACGGTCCTTAAGTCGCCAGCAGGCCTTAAGCCCTTCTTGAATCGCTATCTTCATGCTTGGCCTTGGGCTTCTCTCTGATGAATCTCTTTGCGTAACCCGGCCCCTCCTGGGCGGCTTACACAAATAGTTATATTCCCAACACGTTGCATGACAATCACTGCTCCTCGCAATGACATCAATTGATGGGCATCTCCATAGCCCGTTGATTAGCCGCGTTGATGTGAGACTTTCTCCCTTTTTGTCTTCTCCACACAATCTCCATCATCATACTCTACTCCACCCATAGTGCTATGTCCATGGTTTGCGCTCATGTATTGTGTGAGGGTTGAAAAGGCTGAAGCGCATTAAAAAGTATGAACCAATTGCTTGGCTGAAACCGGGGTTGTGCATGATGAGAGCATTTTGTGTGACGAAAATGAAGCATGCCCAAACTATATGATTTTGTAGGGATAAGCTTTCTTTGGCTATGTTATTTTGATAAGACATAATTTCTTTATTAGTATGCTTGAAGTATTATTGTTTTATGTCAAATGATAGACTATTGCTTTGAATCACTCGTGTCTTAATATTCATGCCATGATTAGATATTTGATCAAGATTATGCTAGGTAGCATTCCACATCAAAATTATCCTTTTTATCATTTACTTACTCGAGGACGAGCAGGAATTAAGCTTGGGGATGCTGATACGTCTCCGTCGTATCTATAATTTTTGATTGTTCCATGCCAATATTATTCAACTTTTATATACTTTTGGTAACTTTTTATACTATTTTTGGGACTAACATATTGATCCAGTGCCCAGTGCCAGTTCCTGTTTGTTGCATGTTTTATGTTTCACAGAAACCCAATATCAAACGGAGTCCAAACGGGATAAAAATGGACGGAGAATTATTTTGGAATATTTGTGATTTTTGGGAGGAACAATCAACATGAGACGGTGCCCGAGGGGGCCAGGAGACAGGGGCGCGCCCCAGGGGGACATGCGCGCCCTGGACTCTCCTGGGCACCCCGTAAGGCGGATGACACTCTTCTTTTGCCTCAAGAAAGCTAATTTTATGAGAAAAATCTGGGCAAAAGATTCACCCCAATCGGAGTTACGGATCTTCAGATATAAAAGAAACGGTGAAGGGGGGGGATCTGGGAACGCAGAAACACAGAGAGACAGAGAGATAGATGCAATCTCGGAGGGGATCTCGCCCCTCCCACACCATGGGAGCCAAGGACCAGAGGTGAAACCCTTCCCCCATCTAGGGAGAAGGTCAAGGAAGAAGAAGAAGAAGAAGAAGAAGAAGAAGAAGAAGGGGGGCTCTCTCCCCCTTGCTTCCGGTGGCACCGGAACACCGCCGAGGGCCATCATCATCACCGCGATCTTCACAAACACCTCCATCATCTTCACCAACGTCTCCATCACCTTCCCCCATCTATATTCAGCGGTCCACTCTCCCACAATCCGCTGTACCCTCTACTTGAACATGGTGCTTTATGCTTCATATTATTATCCAATGATGTGTTGCCATCCTATGATGTCTGAGTAGATTTTCGTTGTCCTACCGGTGATTGACGAATTGCTATGATTGGTTTAATTTGCTTGCGGTTATGTTGCTGTCCTATTGTGCCCTCCGTGTCGCGGAAGCGTGAGGATTCCCGCTGTAGAGTGTTGCAATATGTTCATGATTCTCTTATAGTGGGTTGCTAGAGTGACAGAAGCTTAAACCCGAGTAAGGGGATTGTTGTGTATGGGATAAAGGGGACTTGATGCTTTAATGCTATGGTTGGGTTTTACCTTAATGATCTTTAGTAGTTGTGGATGCTTGCTAGAGTTCTAATCATAAGTGCATATGATCCAAGAAGAGAAAGTATGTTAGCTTATGCCTCTCCCACATAAAACTTGCTATCGGTCTAGTAACGTAGTCAATTGCTTAGGGACAATTTCACAACTCCTACCACCACCTTTCCACACTAATTATATTTACTTTATTGCTTCTTTATCTAAACAGCCCCTACTTTTTATTTACGTGTTCTTTATTATGTTGCAAACCTATCCAACAACACCTACAAAGTACTTCTAGTTTCATACTTATTCTAGGCAAAGCGAACACTAAGCATGCGTAGAGTCGTATCAGTGGCAGATAGGGCTTGAGAGAATATTTTTTCTACCTTTAGCCCCTCGTTGGGTTCGACACTCTTACTTATCGAAAGAGGCTACAACTATCCCGTATACTTGCGGGTTATTAGGAACGCACTAGCAGAGAGCAAGTCATGCAGTAGCATCGCGAGTGAGTGCTAAAGTAGCAACTCCTGTAGCTGCCAGAGGTCGTGCAGCAGCAGCAGCAGCGCGAGTGAGAGCAAAAGCAGAGTAGCAGCACGAAGTAGAGCAAGAGCGAAGCAGCAGCGCGACCGGCAGCAATAGCAGAGCAGAGCAGCAGCACGAACGAAAGCAAGAGCAGTGCAGCAGCGCGACCGACATCAAGAACAGAGGCACAACACGATCGAGAGCTGGAGCAGCAGCAGCAGCGTGAGCGAGAGCCGGAGCAGCTGCAGCTAGTGCCAGTGTGGAAGTCGCCGCCGAGGAAGTAACAACATTGTGGAGAGACACCGTGGATGAAGTGGCCGACGATGGCGCCGTCAATGGAGATCCGCCATGGCTGCTCAGTATCGAGCACCGGCAGCCCCGTGATATCGAATAAAAGATAAAATGCAGTAGTGAGTGCAGAACATCCTTGGTGGCGCGGAGTTGGCCTCGGCTTCATCGGAGGAATTGGTGAGGGTGCTGTAGTTCCGGTGGGGCAGGTCAAGACGGCGCTGTGGGGATGGAGGTGGCACAATAGACGAGGCGAACGTTGGGGCAGCTCCTTGGAGGTGGAGGACGGGGCAGCTGATCCGGCGGAACGACGAGATCAACGATGGATCCTCATCCGGTGCAGTGGGTGAGGGACGGTGAGAAATTGCGGTGGACGACATAGTCGGGGAAGAGTCTCTGACTGGGCGGCGGTCGGGAGGCTGACGGAGGAGCGTGGGTTTCACGGTTTTGGCGGCCTCGGCGTACGAATAGGGGGAACGAAGGGGAAGAGAGGGGCGAGCCATGGCTTAGGGACGCGTTGTCCGAAATGTAGGGTAAGTTACCAGCATACCCCCACCGGTTTTGAGACCGCGACGTCGAGCTTCATTTCCGGCTGAGGGGTAGAAAGGGGATTTCGTGTGTCTGGGCTGCGGGACCGATTTCGGATGAGGAGGGAGTTTTCGCTCGTGTCCAAATTCCGGGATAACAAGGCGCGGCGCGGGTTGAAGAAGCGGGAGTTTCAAAGCAGGTGAGACAAAAGATACTCGAGCTTAAAAATTTCGGGATAACAAGGTGCCGATTCCTTGTTCTGCAGAACAAACTTAACGTGTACAAAAAAACAATTCATACATATTGCTATAAATGCCATTGAAAAAACTACAAGAAAAATGTAAAAAAATCGGGAGAACAAGATTACCCTGCACAGTACCAAATCGATTCGCACTTCCCTCAACAACAACAAGAAACAAATCAATTCCCACGAAAAGAAAGAGCAATGTCCCTTTTTATATGATTACAAATGCCAGGATCTCGAATTTCAATTTTTGAATCCACGTTATGTTGAATTCAAATATATCGTTAGGTGACCTTGCAGTTTATAATTGATGTAGTCGTACATTTTGATCTTCCATCATATATGAACATTTTACTCCACCCTGTGAACATATATATTGTCGTCTACCATATGGACTAAATTTGAATCAATTTTCCTTATTTGAATACGATTTTTGTCAAGTTATACAATCATTTAAATATTATCTTTATAACAAAAAACATGCATATAGCAGTAATCATATTTCACTATGAACTACATGTACCATACGATCTCCAATTCAAATATTTGTATCCATTTTATGTTGAATTCAAATCATAGTACATTGGTCTAGGTAGCGAGATGTTCGGGATAATCTAAACCCAGTTTTCATATGTATAATTTTTAGTTGAATTGGGACAAGTATTGGTATAAGCTTCTTGCAAAACCGGAGATTCTCTCAACAAGCCTCGTGGTTCCGAGAGGGAACATGTCACCTTTTTGTGCGAAACGATATACGCTGCCTCCCCCTGATTTTCTTTACAGAGGCAACATAGAACTATATGAGTGCCCTGATAAATTTTGGAATTATTCTGGGTTCGTTTGGCCTTTTTATACATTAATTGAGTTTCTGGACTTTTGATGTGCATAATCCAAATTTGAACTGCAGGCACATGCTCCGGTGCACCAAAGTTGGTTGAAAATCACATGTGTGTCCTTGGTTGAAGTTCTAGGTCCCATGCAAGAAATGAGAATGAAATTCAAACATCTGGGCGTCGTGACTCGGCCGAGAACATCGAGAAACTTGGATTTTAAATTCATTTAAATCCAAAACTTGCCTGGAAATCATGAAACTTGGCATGGTGTCATGTCATGGCACTAACATGTTGTGGTAAAAAATTGGGCCGATTTGGAACAAGTTTTGGTATAGGGGCCGTTTGGATTATGCCCGCACCAGCCCGACCAAAACGACAGCATGCCAAAATTTTGGCGAAGGAAATAGCCACTGGGAACTCGCCCACACGCTAGTGTAGAATCATAACGGCTGGCCAAAAAGTTGGTTGTGAGCCAAAAACTTGGTTGCGATCCAAACACTGGCCCAACCTGTGGTCAACGACCAAAATTTTGGAAGGGCAGCTTGGGGCTGCCATCCAAACAGCCCCATAAGCTTCTTGCAAACCGAAGCTTCTCTCAAGAAGGCTCGTGGTTCTGAGAGGGAACGTGCCACCTTTGAGTGCGAAACGATATATGCTGCCCCCCTTGAGTTTCTTTACAAAGGCAACATAGAACTACATGAGTGGCCTGTTAAATTTTGGAATTATTCCGGGTTCGTTTGTCCTTTTTATAGATTAATTGAGTTTCTGGTCATTTAATGTGCATAATTCAAATTTGAACTACAAGCACATGCTCCCGTGCACGAAAGTTGGTTGAAAAATCACATATATGTCCTCGGGTGAATTTCTAGGTCCCATGCAAGAAATGGGAATAAAATTCAAACAGCTGGGCATCGTGGTTCGACGAGAACATTGAGAAACTTGGTTTTAAAATTCTTGTAAATCCAAAACACGTCTGAAAATCATGAAACTTGGCATGGTGTCAGGTCATGGTACTACCATGTTGTGGTATAAAAATTGGCCGAATAGGAACAAATTTTGGTATAAGCTTCTTGCAAACCGAAGCTTCTCTCAAGAAGGCTCGTGGTTCTGAGAGGGAACGTGCCGCCTTTGAGTGCGAAACGATATACGCTGCCCCCTTGAGTTTCTTTCCAAAGGCAACATAGAACTACATGAGTGCCCTGTTATATTTTGGAATTATTCCGGGTTCGTTTGGCCTTTTTATACATTAATTGAGTTTCTGGTCATTTAATGTGCATAATTCAAATTTGAACTACAAGCACATGCTCCCGTGCACCAAAGTTGGTTGGAAAATCACATCTGTGTCCTCGGGTGAATTTCTAGGTCCCATACAAGAAATGGGAATAAAATTCAAACATCTGGGCATCATGGCTCGGCTGAGAACATTGAGAAACTTGGTTTTAAAATTCTGGTATATCCAAAACATGCCTGAAAATCATGAAACTTGGTATGGTGTCATGTCATGGTACTACCATGGTGTGGTAAAAAAATTGGCCGAATAGGAACAAATTTTGGTATAAGCTTCTTGCAAACCGGAGCTTCTCTCAAGAATGCTCGTGGTTCTGAGAGGGAACGTGTCACCTTTGTGTGCATAATTAAAATTTAAAATACAGGCACATGCTCCAGTGCACCAAAGTTGGTTGAAAAATCACATGTGTGTCCTCGGGTAAATTTCTAGGTTCCATGCAAGAAATGGGAATGAAATTCAAAATTCTGGGCGTCGTGGCTGGGTTGGAAACATTGAGAAACTTGGTTTTTTCATTCCTCTAAATCCAAAACACGCATGAAAATAATGAAACTTGGCTTGGTGCCATGACATGGCACCAACATGCTGTGGTAATTTTGTTATCCGATTTGCGAAGACGCACACATTAACAATCAACAAAGTCATTTTGGAAGAAGTGTTGTCACGTTACAATCGGAAACACAAGTATTATTGAAACAGTGGGCGTTCTATTTACCATTTACGTGCCGCCACATGTCCCTTTTTTATTAGCTAGGAGGCGCTCTGCAGGGTAGCTATTTAAGTACGAGAGGCGTGCGATCAGACCCCTGCGCGTGCTTATCGGGAGGAGAGCCCTTTGATCTCCATCTGTCGTCCACCTCTCTCTCAAGGTCTCCATTAATGGCATCTGAGCCTCTGTTTAATGGCGTGGCTATGTCTCACTCGACTGAGATTTCAGAGAGAAAAAAGAAAATCTAAAAGCACAGATCTTGATGTAAGATCCGATGGACCTATATAGCATCTACTGCAACTTATAGCAAGACTAATGAATATATAAGGACGATGACAGTGGATAATAATTGTATTACATAATTAGGAAGATAATTAAAAAAGCCAAATGCGGCTATGCCTGAAATACACAAGGGCAAAAGAAGAAGGAAGACATCGATCCGGCTCGCTGATCTCTAATTTCTTGATGCATTGCTGTAGTCCATGGGAACTAGTCTCCACGGCGAGCGGCGATGAGCTCTTTCGTGTCCTCAAGACGCTGCTTGAGAGCATCCACGGATTCCTCCACCAGCCTTTGGTGCTCAATGCGGAGCATGTCATTCTCGTCAATAAGTTTCTTGACGATGACGCTGGTCCTCTTCAACAAGGCACTGGTCTCCTCCTACTGGTCTGCACTTCGGACGATCTTCGCCCTCAGCAGGTCGCGCTCGGCCCAGAGCCTCTCATTTCCCTCCCTTAGTTGCGGGATGACACCGGTAGCCTGTTCAAACGAGGCTTTCATGTCGTCCTGTAACCTCGCCCAGCTGGAGATCTGATCCATCTGGCTATGGATGATCGGATGCATGCGCCTCTAAGAGTCATCGCCTGCTCGCTACACATTTTCCCAGGCCGTCGCGGTGCAGCGGGACATCTCTGCTGCATTCGTAGCACGGTGGGACATCTCTACTGCTTCCGCGGTTCGGCCGGACCAGTCTGCTGCATTGACGGTGCGACGGGACCTCCGTGCTGCTTCGGCGGCGCGGCAGGACCTCTGTGCTGCTACTTCCGCGCGGCGGGACATGTCGGCTGCTTTCGCGGTGAGGCGGGACATCTCTAGTGCTTCTGCTTCCTTTCTCGTCTCTCCCTGGTGGTAATCTCTCGACCCAGAACTCACGCTGGCCATGGCAGACGCAAGGGAAGGATGCTGAAGGACTTGTTTGTTTTTGTGGATGAGGAGTTGAGGAGGAATGTGCAGTCATCTTGGCATAGTAGTATGTATAATCGAGTACTAATACACTCCTAAGTGGGAAACCATTTAGGTTGTGATTGGTGTGAACAGGTTTGCAATTAAATATAGCGTGGTAGTACTAGTAATTTGGAATGTGACGAGACGCAAGCTCAAAATTTATTGACGGTTCTAGTTTCGAAGTGCGGAACTATTCTCGGATGGCGTAACCTGGGCATGTGTTCTCGGCCGTGGTGTAGCATATGCCATGGTAGTTCTTTTTCTACTGTTGTGTACGTGCAATAACTGGCACCGTCGCATACATATCTTACGGTTATTGGGGCGTTCGACAAGAATAGCCGCGTGGCGAGCTATAGACTAGTCTTTTTTCAGACGCATTAAACCTATCTCTCGGGACTTCTCTCACGCACCATCTCTAGCTCCCTAGGTAGATGCCACCCACATACACTTGTACTCTAAGTTTAGTACGTTATACAGGAAGAGAAGAGGTGCACGCACGCACTTGTCCTCTCTCTCACACGCATTTGTAACTACGAATTGTAGTGTTCTCAACCATCCGATTGGCTCTATCATAGGATTCACGTTGCTCCGTGGCCTCGAGATTGAGAATTTTAAAACACGGAGGCTAAGATGGAGGCACGAGGTTTTGGTTAATGTGTGGGATGCACACGGCACCAACACAACACGAGCTTCGTCTGCCTGGTGCACAGTCCGCTGAATTGTCCAACACAACCAGGCCCTGCTTGGTATCTGCGCCTCGACTTATGCGCAGAGAAATTAGGGTCGGAGGGAGTACTACTATGATGTGTCGCGTCAACTCGCACAAGTATGAAACACTACGTGAACAAACAAGCATATACTTGTCATCAAAATGGATAAAAAGGGACGTATCTAGAACTAAAATACGTCTACATAAATCTCCTTTTATCCATTTTGATGACAAGTAGTCATTCTTACCCAAAGGAACTTTATATCCAACAGACACAAAATATCCATTCGACTGTTGGAAATTACTGATCTGATGTCAAAGTAATTGCTGCATCGCCACCAAAACCCACCATCTCTTAAGCTAAAGTAGACCGAGCTAATCCCTATATTAGCATATTACTAAGATAAATAGAAGGCACTGTAGAAACATTTAGGACATGAGCTTGTCAATCTGAATGTGGAGGGACACCAGCTTAGCCCCGGCCGACAGCTTGGGCGGAACTGTGAACAAGGTCAGCTCCTACACGGGGACGTCGCCGGGATCCTTGCTACTTGTCATTGTCGGTGTCAAAACCGGCGGATCTCGGGTAGGGGGTCCCGATCTGTGCGTCTTAGGCGGATGGTAACAGGAAGCAAGGTACACAATGTTTACCCAGGTTCGGGCACTCTCGATGGAGGTAAAACCCTACTTCCTGCTTGATTAATATTGACGATATGAGTAGTACAAGAGTAGATCGACCACGAGATCGTAGAGGCTAAACCCTAGGAGCTAGCCTATGATGATTATGATTGTAATTGTGATCGGCCTTCTAAGGACCAACCTCTCCGGTTTATATAGACACCGGAGAGGGCTAGGGTTTACATGGAGTCGGTTACAAGGAAGGAAATACAATATCCGGATCGCCAAGCTTGTCTTCCACGCAAAGGAGAGTCCCATCCGGACACGAAACAGAGTCTTGAGTCTTGTATCTTCACGCTTCAATAGTCCGGACGGTGTATATAGTCCGGCTGTCCGGATACCCCCTAATCCAGGACTCCCTCAGTAGCCCCTGAACCAGGCTTCAATGACGATGAGTCCGGCGCGCAGTCTTGTCTTCGGCATTGCAAGGCGGGTTCCATCTCCGAATACTCCAAAGTATTTATCGAACACATAAACCATGTCCGGATCCGCAAGATGATTCTCACATACCATAGTAGGGAACATACCATAAATCTGATCTGTTGGCAATCTTTGTTCGTCGTGCCTCTGCATCGTGGCCCGGTCCAACATGAACCGGTGTTTCTTGCCCCACCTCGACTCGCGTAGCGAGGCGGTTTTATTGGCACGTCCTGCCAAAGCAGAGATCGTGTTCCTCTTATTACGGGATCTTCCATCAATATGGGCGTGTGTAACCCCACGACGGCCGTTGGTATGACTCCGTGTGTTTTTAGATAAGCCTCAAGCGGTCACGCCGAGGACTCTTGATATTCACCCTCTTTATAAAGGGGCCCAGGCCTATGCCTCTTTTCGACCTCCCTTGCGCCTTCTCGCTCCTCGAGTTCTAACACCCAAGACCTAAGCTCCAACACCCCAGATCCTCCAATATGTCCAGATCCAACCCTCAAGGCCGGTGGGTGACCTCTTCGATCCAAGAGGAGGACATTGAGAGGCTTAGGGAGGTCGGATATTTGACCGCCAACATCCAGCACAGGCTTCCTGCTCCAGGGCAGGTTATCCCTACAACGGAGCCCAATGAGAGCGTTGTGTTTGTTCCTCACTTCCTCCGCATCTTGGGCCTCACCCTCGATCCCTTTGTGAGGGGGCTCATGTTCTATTACGGGTTGGATTTTCATGATCTAGCTCCACACGCTATCCTCCATATTTCGTCATTCATCATTGTGTGCGAGGCTTTTCTCCACGTCACTCCACACTTCGTCTTATGGCTCAAGACCTTTATTGTGAAGGCAAAGATGATAGAGGGGCGACATGTGGAGTGCGGAGGTGCCATAATAAGCAGGAACGCCGATGCCCCATGGCCAGAGGGTTCTTTCCTAGAAGTATCCGATGTATGGCAATGGAGGTGGTTTTATGTTACGGCTCCCAGAGGCACAAAGTGGGTAGCCGCCCCCGAGTTCCGCTCGGGCCCTCCGTCACAACTAGCGTCTTGGACCGACGTAGGACGGAATTGGGGGCCCGCTGGTGATATACCAGTATTGCAGAGCCGCATCCGGGAGCTTCTTGAGAGGGAAATTAACCTTGTTAGCATAATTAAAGTGATGTTAATCCGACGGATGTTGCCGTGCCAACGCCTGCCCCTCCGGATGTGGGAGTTCAATCCCAAGGGTCCGCGGACTGTTAAGCACTTCTTCGGCCTGAAGCTCGAAGGGATGTGCAAATTATTCTTCGGACCACAAGTAGAGTGTCCGGACACCACCGAGGATGCGGGCCTAAGCTGCAATCGCCTAGATACCCAAGTAAGTAACCTTGATACCGGACACTTTGTTTTATATTTGTCATAGTTGTTATTCTGAAAACCCTCCGTGGCCAGGAATGGCTCAGCAAGGCGGAGAGAATCAGGTGTCCGGCGCCACCTCCCGAAGGCTCACCTAGTCCAACCATTGCCAAGATGCTTGACCGGGTGCTCAGCAGAATGCCCTCAGGGAAAGACAAGGGGAAGAACAGAGAAGCCGAACTTCACACGCTGCGCATCCAAACCGGGGGAATTGTTACCTCCCCTAAGGAGGATAGTCGGGAAGGGGAGGCTAAAGCCTCCTCCCCACGTGGGAAGAAGAGGGCCGCCTCCGAAGACTTGGAGACGGAGATGCCCAAGCAAGGGAAAAAGGTATCACCAGGGGGCTCTGCCCCGACGGGCACCCTCACCGCGTCGTGCCCACCAACGGGCCAGCCCTTCACCGAGCTGTAAGTTAACAATAATTTCGAAGGTACTATTTTTCTCTGAGTACACTAACCAGGATCCATTCTTTGCAGTCCGGCTAGCAGCTCTTCTCAATAGAGTTCGTCTTCGGGGGATCTTCCTCCGGAGATGATGGAGAGCGAGACCCCACCAGCCTCTCCGCCTCATGAGGCGGGCGACACCGAGGTGTCATCATGGAGGAGTCCGGGTTTGCCGAAGTCAGAAGCTAATCCGTCAGCCGCCATGAGCCCGGGGCGTTCGGCTCCCACGGGGGGCGATGAGAAGGGTCCGACACAGTTTGATGTCCGGCCGAACATACTGACAGGCCTTCTGGAGCGAGTTGCGCTCTCGGAGGAGCACCGCTCATAAATGAGCGCGGTGCTCAAGAAGATTTCATCCGTCACAAGCGGTTTGAATGAAGCTTTTACGAGTCTGCTTAGAGGCTTTGAGGTATGTAGTGAAAAATACACAATTTTTTGCAGTGAGGCACGCGCTAGTGTGCTCCATATGGATAGTAGCCCTTGAGACTCTGGTTGCCCACCATAGGCGGCAAACGGAGGATCATTTTGTTTAAGTACTGATTGCACTATACATATGCGCAGGTATCCAAGGATCCGGTTGCCGAACAGTCCGTTGAAGTTGCCGAACTAAGGAGGCAAATTGGATCTATTGATGTCGATATCACGCTGGTGAACGAGCGGCTGAATGAGTCACAAGGTATGTGCTCTGCTTTCCTTATTTTGTTGTATAGGAAAATATGAGAGTGGCATAATATTAATGCAATATGTTTGGACTGCAGACGGTGCTGCTGCCGTTGAAGCCCTGAGGGGGGAACTTGCCCCGGCCAAGGAACAAGCTCGGGTTAGCAGTGCGGCTGCCCTAAAGGCGGCCGAAGAATTGAGAGCCGAACAGGCTGCTCATCGCCAAAGTGAGGAAAAGATAGCCGAAATGGCCGTGGAGTTGAAAAATGCCGCCGACCGGTATGATCTCCTTAAAAAGGAACATGAGGCTAGTTCGGCCGACCTGAACAAGGCACTTAATGCCGCCATGGAGATGCGGACCGAGGTCAGGGGTGTGCGGGAGGAGCTTCAACAGGCCGGTAAAATCGTGGCTGGGGGCTCCTACTTACTGCGGACGAAGTTTTTGGATCCAAAGTATGCTCCCCTGGATGGACGCTGGAGTCCGGCAGATGCGTACGCGGATTTGGCAAAGAGTATAGCTGACGCCCCCAAGTTCTTCGAGGATCAAGGTGATAAAGAAGTGGAGAAGCTTTTCTGGTCGCAATTCCATGCTCCCACTCGCCCGCTGCCATTAAGTGAGAAGATGGATGCTCTAGCCGAGCTTCATAGGCTGTCCGGGCTTGCAATGCGGTCTGTAATAGACCATCTTTGGCCGAAGGGGCCTAAGACGGACAGTTACTTTGGTTTGGTGCAACAATTCCTTGGGGCCATGCCTCGGATCGACGCCATGAGAAGGTCGGCGTGCATAGAGGGTGCACGAATGGCTCTTGCCCATGTTAAAGCCTATTGGACAGATATGGAGGCCACCATTATAGCGACCCAGAATCCGGCGGGAGGCCAGTATTTGGCCGAGCACTACTTGGAGCAAGTAACAGAAGGTGCCCGCTTAATAGAGGCACAGTGCTCGAAGAGTATATTGTTCGAATGAAAAATCGAATCATTGTGAAAACAATGTTAGTTTCATTATGAGGCTATATTTATACTTTTTGCCTGAAAGTATTATTGTGTCCCCTGTGTGGCCGTTTTTATATATATATAAGTAATCCGAAAGTTAGCAGTCGTTGGCTTCAGCCCCCACGCATACAATGCGGGGGTGTTCGCGAAAAATATGCGTTAAGGAGGTGATTTGATGGCCCACAAGTATAGGGGATCTATCATAGTCCTTTCGATAAGTAAGAGTGTCGAACCCAACGAGGAGGAGAAGGAAATGATAAGCGGTTTTCAGTAAGGTTTTCTCTACGAGCACTGAAATAGTAAGTGATAGATAGTTTTGTGATAAGATAAATAGTAACAAGCAAAAGTAAATAAAGTAAATAAAGTGCAGCAAGGTGGCCCAATCCTTTATGTAGCAAAGGGTAAGCCTGGACAAATTCTAATAATGAAGAAGGAGCTCCCGAGGACACATTGGGAATTATCGTCAAGCTAGCTTTCATCACGTTCATAAGATTCGCGTTCGGTACTTTGATAATTTGATATGTAGGTGGACCGGCACTTGGGTACTGCCCTAACATGGACAAGAATCCCACTTATGATTAACCCCTATTGCAAGCATCCGCAACTACAAAAAGGAGTATTAAGGTAAACCTAACCATATCATTAAACATATGGGTCCATATCAACCCCTAACGAAGCAACGCATAAACTAGGGTTTAAGCTTCTGTCACTCTAGCAACCCATCATCTAATTATTACTTCCCTATGCCTTCATCTAGGCCCAAATGATGGTGAAGTGTCATGTAGTCAACGTTCACATTACACAACTAGAGGAAAGACAACATAAATCTCATCAAAATATCGAACGAATACCAAATTCACATGACTACTAATAGCAAGACTTCACCCGTGTCCTCAGGAACAAACGTAACTACTCACAAAGCATAATCATGTTCATAATCAGAGGGGTAATAATATGCATAAAGGATCTGAACATATGATCTCCACCAAGTAAACCAAATAGCATCAACTACAAGGAGTAATCAACACTACTAGCAACCCACAGGTACCAATTTGTGGTCTTGATACAAGATTGGATACAAGAGATGCACTAGGGTTTTGAGATGAGATGGTGCTGGTGAAGATGTTGATGGAGATTGACCCCCTCCCGATGAGAGGATCGTTGGCGATGGCGTTGGTGATGATTTCCCCCTCCCGGAGGGAAGTGTCCTCGACAGAACAGCTCCGCCAGAGCCCTAGATTGATTCCGCCAAGGTTCCGCCTCGTGGCGGCGGAGTTTCGTCCCGTAAGCTTTTCCACGATTTTTTTCAGGGGAAAACCCTTCATATAGCAGAAGATGGACGCCGGAAGCCCACCAGGGGGCCTAGGAGATAGGGGCGCGCCCTACAGGAGGGGGCGTGCCCCCTGTCTCCTGGACAGGGTGTGGGCCCCCTGGCATTTTTCTTTTGCCCAAAAATTCTTATTAAATCTGAAAAGTTGTTTCGTGGAGTCTCAGGTCTTTTGGAGTTGTGCAGATTAGGTTTCCAACGTTTGCTCCTTTTCCAGCCAGAATTCCAGCTGCCGGCATTCCCCCTCTTCATGGTAAACCTTGTAAAATAAGAGAGAACAGCCATAAGTATTGAGATATAATGTGTAATAACAGCCCATAATGCAATAAATATTGATATAAAAGCATCATGCAAAATGGACGTATCATGATCGCACGTCGAACTAGGCAACCGGACTATATAGCTGTAACACTTTCGCTTAGCCATAGGAGTCTAAAGGTGGGGCTACTATGTATCCCCTAGTACTTTTGCGTGCATCTGAATAGGGGCGCATATGTACATGGCCGGGAAACGGCTCTTCGTTAATGCGGAGGAATCCTAAAGATTCCGGTGAGTCTTCGAGTGGTTGAGCAGTCTCTCGCTGTATCATGACAATCAATTTTTGGCTTTCTCTACTGAGGTGCTCATCCAGAATAACCAGGGCACAATCGTAGTAGTTCTCCTTTGGCCGCCTTAGCCGGTAAGAATGGAACGTAAGGCGGCAAACCCAGGAGCCGGGCAAACCCAACATTTGACCAAAGACATGATTCGGAGCTGATGCATATAAGGCCAAACTCGTGACGCCGAACACTCACGAAGGTATTCAGTCTTTGTAATAGAAATTAGGCTGAAGAATGCCTTTTCGTTATAAGCCCTGTATTTCCAGGTACGTGTGTTAATCTGTTGTGGCGAAATGCCAATAACGGCAGTATCCTCTGTGGGTATGGAACCCATGGGATTGTTAAACGACAAGAGGCAATATAACAGGTTTACACAGGGGCTTAATCTAAAGAGAAACCTTTGAGTGGGGCCCTGCTGCACGTCTGCGCCTTTGTCTCCGTTGTGTCGTATCCTGGAAGGGTATCGCGCGAACGTTGTCTGTAAAAAAAGAAAACTCGTAGGAGAGTACAACGTAAGTATGCGATGGACAATAAAAGTGTAAGATCTCGGCCTGCCAATAAGGTTGAGCTAAGTGTGGGGCTGTATTAAATATTTATAGCCCCTGGTGTCCTCTATGGGATTACATATACGGTGCCCTGGTTTATCTGGGCTGCCGGACTCGTCTAACCGCGTTTGTGGTCTTAATGACCAATCATAATTTCTGATAGTAGATGCCGCTTATATCTGGTCGCTAGGGTCGTGGCGTGTTCCTCTGCGCGTGAGGAGCGCTCTGTGTTTCCGTTAATGGTAATGACGCCACGTGGACCGGGCATCTTGAGTGTAAGGTAGGCATAGTGCGGTAATGCGTTGAAGCGGGCGAAGGCTGTTCTTCCAAGCAATGCATGATATCCGCTTTGGAAGGGTGCGATGGTGAAGAGTAGTTCTTCGCTTCTGGAGTTTCCTGGGGAGCCGAATGTTACCTCCAGCACGACGGAGCCCCTGCCGTAGGCTTCAACGCCTGGTATCACCCCTTCAAAGGAGGTGTTTCTTTTGCTAATTCTGGATGGGTCTATCCCCATTCTGTGGACAGTGTCCTGGTATATTAAATTTAGACTACTGCCGCCGTCCATGAGGACGTGGGTGAGATGGTATTTGTCAATTATTGGGTCAAGCACCAAGGCCTCTGATCCTCCGCGCCGAATACTAGTTGGGCAGTCCGTGTGACCAAAAGTGATCGGACAAGCCATCCAGTAATTAGGTGTGGGTACGATGGGCTCTATAGCATATGCGGCGTTGAGCGCGCGTTCGTGCCTTCTCGTGGATGTGTGAGTCGCCTGGATCATGTTTACTGTTTTAACCTCTGGTGGGAATTTTTTCTGTCCCCCAGTGTTCGGCTGACGAGGTTCATCCTCGTCTTCACTTGGTGTTTCCCTTCCCTTGTGTTCGGCATTTAATTTGCCGCCCTGCTTGAAGATCCAGCACTCTCTGTGCGTGTGGTTCGCAGGTTTGTCGGGGGTGCAATGAATTTGGCACAGTCTGTCCAGGACTCTGTTCAGACCGAACGGTCCCTCTTTATTGCCTTTAAGGGGCTTCTTTTGCTGATTGGTTTGAGAGCCCCTGAATCTGGCGTTTATCATTGTGTTGTCCGGGCTCTCTTCCTTATGTTGGCGTTTGTTTTTATTACGCCATGGCTTCCCGTTGCCATCCCTTATTTTGGATGTGCCGGGATCGTTGGTGCCTCTACGGGCAAGCCAGCTATCTTCACCTGCGCAAAAGCAGGTCATAAGGCTTGTTAAGGCTGCCATTGTCCTTGGCTTTTCTTGGCCGAGGTGTCTAGCGAGCCACTCGTCGCGGATGCTGTGTTTGAATGCCGCTAGGGCTTCGGCGTCCGGACAATCGACAATTTGATTCTTCTTAGTGAGGAATATGTTCCAAAGCTTGCGGGCGGACTCTCCGAGCTGTTGGATTATGTGACTTAAATCGTCCGCATCCGGAGGCCGGACATAAGTCCCTTGAAAATTGGCCCTGAAAGCGTCCTCGAGTTCCTCCCAACTCCCAATTGAATTTTTGGGGAGGCTTTTCAACCAGTGTCGAGTTGGCCCCTTCAACTTGAGGGGAAGGTATTTGATGGCATGGAGGTCATCCCCACGATCCATGTGAATATGCAGGATAAAATCCTCGATCCAGACCCCTGGGTTTGTTGTTCCGTCGTATGCCTCTATATTCACAGGTTTAAAACCCTCTGGAAATTCATGGTCCAGTACTTCTTCGGTGAAGCACAGGGGGTGAGTAGCCCCTCTGTATCTGGACGTGCTGTGGCATGTCGTCGGCTATTGTTGTGTCCAGTGCATATTCTGAACTGGTATTTGGTTGGTATGATCGTTTTGGTGACCATAGTCCCTCGCCGGGGTGTGTCCCTTATATCCGTATATGGACCTGGCCGCGCCGGCTTTCTTATCCAGGTTCTCTCGTAGATCGTGCGTGTCATCGGTAGCTGCTCTGTTGCAGTTATGAAGTGGTACGTCTGGCCTCCTGGTCGTGTTATTCTTTGGTGGAATGGCCTCGTCATCGAATTCTGGCAGTAGCTTGCGTTTTGGATAGCTCTTTGTATGGCGATCGTCGCCGTATCTTTCTTCAGTGTCTAGCACCTTATTCCATCTGCGATTGAGCGTTTCCTGTGCGGCTTTGAGCTGTTGCTTCTGCTTCTTTAGACTTCTCGTTGTGGCCATAAGCTTTCTGTGGAGGTTATCTTGTTCCACGCGTTCTTCCGGAATGATGAATGCATCATCATCCGGACTGTGTTCTTGTCCTGGGGCGGTTTGGTGAACTCGTCCCTCGGGATCATTGTGATCGGGCGTCTGCTCCGAACTTGGTTCGGCGTGACCTGGCTCATCCTGCTCCATTGCTGGGTCCATGTGGTCGTTGTTACCTTCGGAGTTTACTGGTATGTCGATCTTTCTTGCGCTCTTGTCGCTATTTTTACTGTTGCTGGACTATGAGCGGCGTCTGCACTGCCATTTTGGCTTTTGCCCGGGGGTTTTATCTTCCGGATTGTCGCCGTCGTCCTCCTTGGGCGTATCCACCATGTATATATCATGTGACGAGGTAGTAGTCCAGCGCCCCAGAGATTCTGAATCTTCTCCTGCATCGTCGTCCATTCCGTCGATGCCTTCGGAGTCGAAGTCAAGCACGTCAGTTAAATCATCAACCGTGGCAATGAAGTGGGTGGTGGGTGGGCAACGAATTCCTTCGTCGTCTGCTTCCCACTCGAGCCAGACATAGTTCGGCCAAGAGCCTCCTGACAAAGAGAGAGACTTTAATGAGTTCAGCATGTCGCCAAAGGGCGAGTGCTTCCGCAGCGGTAAACTCCATTACCGGAGCCCAGCCAGGCTCGGCGGGCTCAGGAGCGCGCGGACTGGAACCTACATCCGGATACTAGTCCGGGGGTCCGGGGTCACAGGCCTTCTTAGAAGTGAGGCCAATGTTCGGCTCTACCGCCGATGAGTGTGCGGCCTGCGGGGCGGGGCCCATCCCTCCGTCCTTAGGCAACGCAGCCTGTTTCGAATTTAAGTCCGGGGCTACTGCAGGGGTGATATCCCGAGCATTGTCCGACAACAGGTCTAAGCCGTGCTCGTCATGACTTTCTGGTGCTCCTGGCACAGGCCCAAATCCCTCGAAGATCAAGTCTGCACGAATGTCGGCCGTGTAGTTCAAGTTTCCAAACCTGACCTGGTAGCCAGGGGCGTAGCTGTCGATCTGCTCCAGATGTCCAAGCGAATCGGCCCACGGTGAAGCCTCCGAACACAAAGATCTGTCTGGGGAGAAAAGTCTCGCCCTGGACTGTGTTGTTGACGATCGAAGGCGCCATCAAGCCTTGCAGCGACGACACAGAGGAACTCTCAATGAAAGCACCAATGTCGGTGTCAAAACCGGCGGATCTCGGGTAGGGGGTCCCGATCTGTGCGTCTTAGGCGGATGGTAACAGGAAGCAAGGGACACAATGTTTACCCAGGTTCGGGCCCTCTCGATGGAGGTAAAACCCTACTTCCCACTTGATTAATATTGATGATATGAGTAGTACAAGAGTAGATCTACCACGAGATCATAGAGGCTAAACCCTAGGAGCTAGCCTATGATGATTATGATTGTAATTGTGATCGGCCTTCTAAGGACCAACCTCTCCGGTTTATATAGACATCGGAGAGGGCTAGGGTTTACATGGAGTCGGTTACAAGGAAGAAAATACAATATCCGGATCACCAAGCTTGTCTTCCACACAAAGGAGAGTCCCATCCGGACACGGAACGAAGTCTTGAGTCTTGTATCTTCACGCTTCAATAGTCCGGACGATGTATATAGTCCGGCTGTCCGGATACCCCCGAATCCAGGACTCCCTCAGTCACCTCCATTTCCACCTTGACGATGTTGGTCGTGCCTTTGGGCTCCCCGGCGGGCCGTTCACCCATAGCTTGGCCACGTAGTGTGGTAGTGGGGACGCCCCCGCTCTGATTCAGACGGACGACATGGCGATAGGCGTGCCGATGTCTATAGCATGCCACCGACCAAGAAAAACGCGCGACCATCCTCCTCCACGAACATCAAGAGCCGTGGCTCCGGCAGTGGCACTTGCAGCTGGAGAACCTTGCCGTATTGTATCATGTGCATGGGCATGGGATGCTTGGTGCTGATGTGGTGGTAGAGCGCTGGTGGCGGGCCTTTGTAGCCGCAGACGGGCATGGGGCATTTGCAGGCCGCGAGCGGACACACGCTCTGGTGATCGGCGAGCTTGTGGTAAGTGACGTAGAGCCCACGGCCTTCATGCGGGCACTCCACCCTCACCGACGAAAGGACGGCGTCCACCGCCGTGTTCCGCACGTCAAAGCCACCGCCGTGCTCGCACTTTTGGCACTGCCGCTGGTTCTCGGGGCGCTCGATGCGGCAGTCCGCGTAGGCCAGGTGCCCTCCCTTGCACTACAGAAATCAATCAAACAACACATCAATCAAGAAACCTGCACCTTGCTCGATCAGCCAAACAGACGAGGTGTATTCGAACCTCATACACTGGAGTCTTCAAGGGGCGGAGGCACAAGGGGCAGTGGAGCTAGGTGAGGTCCATCGAGACCATAGAGAGCTCCTTCGTCGGGTACTGTTCCGTCTGCATGATCTCGCCCTCCTCGTGCACAACCATCTCTCGCTTTAGGGTCGAGGCATTACAAAGCTTTACCGTCACATATTCATACTACTTCAAGGTGCATTAAATCAACACATGCAAGTATCAAAAGGAGAGTCACAGTATGCATGCATGCGTTGTAATTAATGCATCGGTTAACACAAATTATTGAAATATATCGAGTGGAGTGCTTTGATGTGTTGCATCAACTTGTACAACAACGAGAAGTTTGATTATCCTCTCCCTCGTGGACTTAACTGCACCTGCCTTTGGCTGTATGACAGGTTGGCCACCCACCTGTTGGGCCCACCTGTCATATACACAAAGGCAGGAGCACTAAGTTAATGAAGCGGCATCCCTCCCTCGCCTATGAGCGTGGTGGCTGGCAGGACTAGGAGAAGCTTTCGCTACATGCTCTCCCTCCCGCACGAGGTGGACATGCAGCAGTCCAATCGGTGTCAGATGGCCAGAAGCATACTGTAGTACTCCTCCAGTGCAGTAGTACTCCATCATATATTGTTCAACCTCCCGAAGAGGCGAAGAGCCAAGTGCACCCCGGACGCTCGTGTGGCAGTTTCATGTGTAGAGTAGTCTAGGATAGTGTGTACCGCGCCTGTAAGCTTAAAATCGTTGGGGTCGGCTCCATGCTATGTGGCCATCTCGAAGTTTTTTTATAATTAAAATAGTCTTCTGGCCCTACCTGTCATCCTGGTGATTGTAGTTTGCACGCGCATCTGGTCAAGACAGGAATATATATTTTAATTTGTGGTGGGTAAATGTTAGAGGTTGCAGCAAATATATTGTACACTGTGGGTCTTTCAGCCAAGTTTAGAGGCAAGCATGTGGGGCCAGTGCTATGATGTGTCGCATCAACTCGTACAACGATGAGAAGGTTGATTTTACTACTACACGCCTTCTCCCTCGCCCATGCGCGCGGTTGCTCGCAGACGAGGACAGGCTTTTGCTTGTAGTACTACAACAAGCTATCCCTCCCGCTCGCGGTGGACGGACATGCAGCAGTGGATTCGATACTGTAGAAGCAGTAGTAGTAACATCATTGTTCGTCTTCTCGAAGAGGCGAAGAGCCAAGCGCAACCCGAACGTGGCAGTTGCGAACCTTGGAGCACACATATAGCCAGGCTCTTGCATGAGATAAAATTGCTATGTGAGCCCACTATTGTAGTACGTACTTGCTAGTATAGCCCTGTAAACCAGAAAGGAGTATTTGCCTTTCTAGAGATTTCAACAAGTGACTAGACTACACCGAGACGGAGTACATATGGAGCAAAATGAGTGAATCTGCACCATAAATAAATACGTAGTTCTCTCATTTTCGTCTCCGCGGTGCACAATATTGAGTATACTGACTAGTCTCTTTTTGACACACATTTACGTTTTTAATACAGTATAGACGCAAGCGCTCATATACACTCGCATACACTCACCCATGTGAACACACACACACAGACCTTACCCCTATGAGCACCTCCAAAAGACTGAGCCGGCACTATCATCTTGAAATTTACGAAGTCACCATAGGCACCTCGTCGTTGACGGGAACGTCTCCTGACATGCGATATACGCGAGCAGCAGTTGCCTCCATAGGTGCTTGAATGCCAAGGAGGGAAAGGGTAGCGGTTCCCAAGACGTTGAATAGTCAATGATGCATCCTCAATTACATGCAGAGGGAATTAATTGGAGAAGCAGAATAGAGCCAGCACGATGTGAATGCAACAGAGTTTGGAATCTCATATAAAGGCGCCCCACCACTCCAATCCATCCACTCCTATTTTTGCGCAACATTGCTCACTTCAATCCAAGACCAAGTGACTAGAAGCCACAAGCACATATGGAGGCGATGGACGCGAGCGGTGGTCGGCTGTGCCAAATCATCCAAGGCGCCGGCCTGCGGCCCCGCACCATGCAGCGTTTCCAGATGGTGCCGGCGACCGCCGGCATCATAGCCCTCGGCGATGCCGGCTTCGCCTCTCACATGGACAACATGATGGTCACTCCATCCGCAAGTTCACCGCTGTCAACAAGCGTGCGGACGACCTTGTCGTACTGCTCCAGCCCGCGCGCCCAGGCTCCTCATTGTCTGCCATCCTCATCGGCCTCCATGGTGACGAACTCTTTCAAGCCCTGGTGGACTGCAGGTGCCGGAGGTCGCGACGAAGACTGTGCACCTCGAGGCCGCGCTCGCCGCGCAGTGATAACCCACAAGTGTAGGGGATCGCAACAGCTTTCGAGGGTAGAATATTCAACCCAAATTTATTGATTCGACACAAGGGGAGCCAAAGAATATTCTTAAGTATTAGCAGTTGAGTTGTCAATTGAGTATCTGCAGCAAAATATTTAGTAGCAAAGTAGTATGATAATAAAGGTAACAGTGGCAAAAGTAAAGATAATAGTTTTGTAGTGATTGTAACAGTAGCAACGGAAAAGTAAATAAGCGAAGCACAATATGTGAAAAGCTCGTAGGCATTGGATTAGTGATGGATAATTATGTCGGATGCGATTCGTCATGTAATAGCTATAACATAGGGTGACACAGAACTAGCTCCAGTTCATCAATGTAATGTAGGCATGTATTCCGGATATAGTCATACGTGCTTATGGAAAAGAACTTGCATGACATCTTTTGTCCTACCCTACCATGGCAGCGGGGTCCTAGTGGAAACTAAGGGATATTAAGGCCTCCTTTTAATAGAGAACCGGAACAAAGCATTAGCACATAGTGAATACATGAACTCCTCAAACTATGGTCATCACCGAGAAGTATCCCGATTATTGTCACTTTGGGGTTCATAACACATAATAGGTGACTATAGACTTGCAAGATAGGATCAAGGGCACACATATATTCATGAAAACATAATAGGTTCAGATCTGAAATCATGGCACTCGGGCCCTAGTGACAAGCATTAAGCAAAGTCATAGCAACATCAATCTCAGAACATAGTGGATACTAGGGATCAAACCCTAACAAAACTAACTTGATTACATGGTAAATCTCATCCAACCCATCACCGTCCAGCAAGCCTACGATGGAATTACTCACGCACAACGGTGAGCATCATGAAATTGGTGATGGAGGATGGTTGATGATGACGTCGACGACGAATCCCCCTCTCCAGAGCCCCGAACGGACTCCAGATCAGCCCTCCCGAGAGAGATTAGGGCTTCGCGGCGGCTCCGTATCATAAAACGCGATGAAACTTTCTCTCTGATTTTTTTCTTCGTGAAACGGAATATATGGAGTTGGAGTTGAGGTCGGTGGAGCCTCAGGGGGCCCACGAGACAGGGGCGCGCCCAGGGGGGTGGGCGCGCCCCCCACCCTCGTGGACAGGGTGTGGGCCCCCTGGTCTTGATTCTTTCGCCAGTATTTTTTATATTTTCCAAAACTTGCCTCCGTGGATTATCAGGTCATTCCGAGAACTTTTGTTTTCTACACATAAAACAACATCATGGCAGTTCTGCTAAAAACAACATCAGTCCGGGTTAGTTTCATTCAAATAATGCAAGTTAGAGTCCAAAATAAGGGCAAAAGTGTTTGGAAAAGTAGATACGTTGGAGACGTATCACGCAGCGCCTCGCCATGCAAGAAACCGTCGACCTGCACATCCACGTCTATGAGGAAATCGTCTACATAGGCCACTACAAGGCAAGCGAGGACAGAAAGACGTTGGCCATCTTACAGCGGCTGGAATCTTTGGACGCCATTGTTCAGAAGCACATCGACCTGGCCATGAAAGCCGCCGCTACTTAGCCGCCGTTCGGTGGGCCGGCGCCCTTAGTCGAGGAGGTGGACATCGTTGATGGATGCATCTCTTCTTCTTGCCTCCTATAACCAGCACTGCATTGCTCGTGGCCTTAATGTTTAATTAGTTGTCACATCCCTAGCTTTACCCTGGCCTTGGACTAGCTTGGTTGCTGCATCATGGTTTAATTCAAATGAAATTTGAATTGAGGAATTTTCAAAGCCTCGGAATCCTTTAAAAAAATGATCAAGATAAAAATTGCTTCAAATAAGTCCAAGAAAATGTTCTTGTTATCCTCTGGAAATATTGGCAAGAGGAAAAATCCAAACCAATATTTTCGGTATCTCAGAAACATTTATTTTGGGTATTTGAATTAAATCAATAGCTATTTGAATTGGACTTATATCTACTGTTAAATAAATATAGGTCCAATAATTCTGAAATATTTTTGCGGAGCATTGTTTTAATTCTTTTAGCTCCTAAAAATATTGTCAGAAGCAAAATAAATTGAATTGGTTTCAAAACCAAATTCAAAACAAACCTGCAAAATAGAAAAACAGAATTAAATAGAAATACCAGAGAGAGAGAGAGAGTACTTACCTGGCGCTCACCTCTCATCCCAGCCGGCCCAGCTCCTCCAGTGGCCCAGCCCGCCACCGCTACCCCCCTGTCGTCTTCTTCCCTCGCTAGAAGGACGCGGGAACGCGCCCGGCGCGCGGCCACGCGCCCCGGCCACCTCCTCCCTGCCTGGCTGCCTCCTCCTTCCCTGGACGTCTCCCGCGATGCCACGCAGCCCCTGGCTCCCTCTCTCACTCTCCTTGCTCCTCCCCCCCCTCCTCTGTTTCTCGCACGCAGCCACCGAGCGGAGCTCGTCGCCGCCGTCCACTGCCACCACGGCCACCGGGCCTCCCTCGCTTCCCCGACTAGCCCACAAGCTCCGCCACTCCGTCCTCGACCCACCTCACCGAGCCACGCCCCTCCAGAAGCCCCGGAGCGCCGCCCCCGACATTTTCCCCCTCCTCGGCCACCGGAGATCCGCCTCGCCGTTCCGCTCGCTCCGACGCTTCCCCGGCCCCGTCGTCTGCACCGGCCAACTCCCCGTGAGCCCCTCTTCCTTCTCCCCTAGTCACGTTGCTCGAGCTGCCCCCAAACCCCGTTGGCCATCACAGCCGAGAGCTCGGCTCCGCCAGCCATGGCGCCACCATGGCCAGGGCCACCGCAGCCCGCGCCTGAGCACGTCACCGTGCTCGGTGAACCCCCAGGAGCACGTAGCACTCTTCGTTTTCTCACTTAGTGCACCGTAGCATCGCCACCGATCGCGCCCGAACTCCGGCCGCCGCAGAAGCGGACGCCGCCGTCGATCTGAGTCGTCTCCGGCAACCCCACTAGCACCAGAGGACGCGGACGAGGCTCGGGGTTCCAACGGTGCCATCCGCGCCTCGATCCGTGGCCTGTGCTGCGATTCCGCGCATCGCCGCCGTCTCGGGCCTCGCCGGCGTCATGTCGCCGGCGGGTTTGACCCCACTGACCCGGGATTTGACCCTGCCAATTAACCCTGTGACACTGACAGCAGGGCCCCACCTGCTAATTAATCTTAGTTTATTTTCTGTTTAGCTTAACTAACCACATGGGCCCCACCCGTCAGCTTTGACCACGCTGACATGGACATTGACCGACCCCACACGTCAGTATTGACCTGCTGACGTGTCTGTTGACCGGCCCCACCTGCCATTGACACTAACCAGCCTCAGTCACTGACCAGTGGACCCCACTGGTCAGGTTTGACCACCAGCAGCATATGTTGACCTGCTGACGTCATAGTGGCGCAATGTTGACGCAATAAATCATTTTCTGGATTTATTATAATTTAGGAAATTCCAGAAAATTGTATAAACTTCTAAAATTCATAGAAAATCAACCGTAACTCCAAATTAAATAAATTATATATGAAAAATTATCAGAAAAATTCAAGGAATCCATCTGTACCATTTTCATGCATGTTAGAACAACTTATAGGTGCTGTTTAGCACAAATCAATTAAATGGCATTTGAATAATCGCATATGGAGTTTGAATTTGAATCTTGTATTCAAACCAACTTCATTTAATCTGTTGCTAGTTGCATTAGCCCAAAACACATTCATTTTGCCATGTCATGATCATGCATCATATTGTGCATTGCATTGATTGTGTTCCCTTCTGTGTTGCCGGTATTTGTCCCCTCTCGATAGACGTGATACCGATGATGCGATCATTGACACTAATGAAGACTCAATGCTATCTTCAGAAGTGCCAGGCAAGCAAAACCCCCTTGTTCATTCCGATACAATCCTACTCTCGCGCTCCTGCTCTCTTTTACTGCATTAGGACAACATCGATTCATCTGTTACCTGCTACGGTAGCTGAACCCCTTTATCCTTTGCATGACCTGTCATTACCACAGTAAATAGATGAAACCCACTAGCATGAGTAGGAGTTGTTTGAGCCCTGTTGTGCCTACTCATTCATGCTTGTTTGTCATGCCTGCTACTGCTTAGAGTCGAGTCAGGTCTGATTCATCCGGGATGAATCAGAGGTGTGTGAACATGTCCTACGGTGTGTGAGCTAAGCGTGTGAACACGATTTGGTAAAGGTAGCGGTGAGAGGCCATGTAGGAGTACATGGTGGGTTGTCTCATTGAAGCCGTCCTCAGGAACTGAGTTCTGTGTTTGTGATCCATGATTCAGCTACTACCACGCATTGGGCCCGAAACCAATGGACCCTCTCGGCTTCTTAATCACCCTTGTCCTCTGTCCAGGAGTTGCAAGTAGTTTCTGGTGTTTGTAGTATGCTGGAGGCCGTGGACAGCGCTGACACGTAGGGGTGGACTGTGATGCGGTAGGCACGTGGCCGGGTATACCGGGCACCCGTTTGGTGTCACGGAACCCTGTTCACATCGTTTGGGGCTGTGAGCGAAACTCCGGCCGGATCTCCTCATGGATGGAACCCGAATAGGCGATAAACCTGGACTAGAGACTTGAGTGTTTAGGCAAGCCGTGGCCGACACCCACGTTGGGCTTCCACTTGAAGGTTGCCGAGTACATGTCGTGTAAACGGCGGTAAGTGGTGAGAGCGTGTGTGAAGAAGTACACCCCTGCAGGGTTAACATCATCTATTCGAATAGCCGTGTCCGCGGTAAAGGACTTCTGGGTTGCTTATATCAGTTCATAGACAAGTGAAAGTGGATACTCTAAAATACGCAAGATAAGCGTGAGTGCTATGGATGGCGTTCTCGTAGGGAGACGGGAGCGGATCCATAGTGGTGTATTGATATGGTGAATATGTGGACTCGTGTGCGCCACCTCAAAAGAGTCGCTCGCAGTCGTAGTTCAGGATAGCCACCGAGTCAAAGCTGGCTTGCTGCAGTTAAACCCCACCATCCCCTTGTTGATAATGATGCATATGTAGTTAGTTCTGATGTAAGTCTTGCTGGGTACATTTGTACTCACGTTTGCCTATTTTATGTTTTTGCAGAGAGACTTCAGTCTCACTAGTAGTTCCGCTTGGACTTCGACGTTTAGCTTGTTACCTCAGCTACGATCTTGTGCCTCGGCAGTATCTGGTAGATAGTCAGGCTTCTCAGCCTTTTTCATTTATAGATGTCTGTACTCAGACATGATAGCTTCCGCTTGTGCTTTGACTTGTATGCTCTGATTGTTGGGTCATGAGACCCATGTTTGTAATATCTCGCTCCTCGGAGCCTATTGAATAAAATACTTGAGTCGTAGAGTCATGTTGTGATGCCATGTTGTATTTGCACATAGCGAGCATATTGTGTGTATGTTATTGAAATGCTTGGTATGTGTGGGATCTGACCATCTAGTTGTTTATCTTTAGTAGCCTCTCTTACCGGGAAATGTCTCCTAGTGTTTCCGTTGAGCCATGGTAGCTTGCTACTGCTCCGGAACACTTAGGCTGGCCGGCATGTGTCCTTCTTCGTTCCTGTGTCTGTCCCTTCGGGGAAATGTCACGCGATGAATACCGGAGTCCTGTTAGCCCGCTACAGCCCGGTTCACCGGAGTCCTGCTAGCCCAGTGCTACAGCCTGGATTCACTCGCTGATGACCGACACGTTCGATGCTGGGTCATGGATGCCTGTCCCTGTAAGTCTGTGCCACTTTGGGTTTACGACTAGCCATGTCAGCCCGGGCTCCTTATCATATGGATGCTAGCGACACTGTCATATACGTGTGCCAAAAGGCGCAAACGGTCCCGGGCAAAGGTAAGGCGACACCCGTGGGAATACCGTGCGTGAGGCCGCAAAGTGATATGAGGTGTTACATGCTAGATCGATGTGGCATTGAGTCGGGGTCCTGACAGCGTTGGTATCAGAGCTTGACTGCCTGTAGGATTACCAAGCCAAACTGGTCGAAGTTGAGTCTAGAAATTCTTAGTTATATGTAGGGGAATTGATTGTGGGATGGAACGTAAGGCTCCTTTTACTCCTTATACCTCATGCCCTTCTGATCTGAGTCATCTTATCTTTCCTACGGGGTTAAGGAACTAGGTCTTCTCATCTATCTATCAGGATCACGTGTTACTAATCCGTAGACTTATAAATTGTTGGATTAAGCTTGAGTTCAGTTTCTACTACTTCCGTACGTTAACTGTTGATCTCGAAACCTTGATATTGTGCTTCTGAGTGGTTATGCCACCAATTTTGTGAATGTCTCAAATCTTTTCTGAGCATTTACAGCCGTTATGCTGTCCGAGTCATTCCAGGTTTCTAAATAGTCTGATGCATTTGCAAAATCCTTTTCCTCTGGTTTCGATGCTCCTTTATGCCAGCTCAATCACACTAATTGTTGAGTTGAGGTATTCTATTGCCTTGACATTATGTTGGAGTTACTATTATGGCCCTAGGTGTTTAGGGAGTCACCTAGTAATCTAGCAATGTTTTGTGATCCCAGTGTGATGATTCTGGCTTTTATTCTCGAAAGCATCCCGTGATGCCACTTAGTAGTAGGTATTCTACTCCTTGGGCTTTGAACCCGAGATTCACTCTACTTACCTCATGTTGATAGTGTTTGCTAGTTCCTTTAGGATATTAGTAACTTTGCGATAGTCCTTGAGGTCCGTGGTATTTCCTTCTTCCAAATACTATGAACCGCTTATGGCAGATGTTTATTGGATCAAAAGATCACAATTAGAGTACTCTTGAGGAGTTCTCCATTCATAAATCGTGACTCTGCCAGTTCTACCTTTCTGCATGGGTTATCCGGAAGAAATATGTTGAACTTCGTTCGACATGCTAATCCATGCATCCACAACTCAGAAAATCATATGTTCTTTTGAGTTGTCCCATCTTAGTTGTTTCCGACCCTCGCCTATCAATTGATAGTCAAGAGTATGCATGCATTCGTCTGTCGATGCCTATTACTCTTGTGGCCCGTCAAGCCATTCCGTCCTGAATGACTAGGAGAAACAAACTCCAGTACCTCATCCATATTTAGGATTGGGTCAAAGTAGTTGTGTTCCGCAGATCAAGTTACAATCCAGCTTCTGGTCTGCTCTACCCTGAAGTATTACCTTATTTATGACAGGAATTTCATGAGAATTGCACCACCTTTTGTGAATTCTTGACATAGTGATACTTCTCGCCATCCTTTTTCATTCCTCGGTTCCGTGTTGATGCAACCGGAATACCGACAAATGAATTGTGATGTGTGAAATCAATACTCCTAGCAACCTCGTTGCTTGGTAGTTAAAGGATAATAATTTTATTCTTAGTATGTTGGTTATTGAATCACCATTCTAAGATTGATCGTGCTACCTAGTCCTTATTTTGGTGCACCCTTCGATTGATGAGTTAGGATCTTGTCAAGTCCTCACTCATTTGATCATATCGTCTTGCCCTGAAAGGCAAGATTGTTCTCGAGCTTAGTAACATACCGGTGGTTCGTGATTTTCCGAATATCTTCTCGGAAGTATTACCAGGTTGTTCCCTGACTGTTATGTTGAGCTCGTGATCAAGTTGGTTTCTTGTGAACCACCCTTTCTCCAAAAATCTGTGTTGGATATCCCGGAGCTAGTTGGTTAAGCTAGACAACAACTTGGAGAGTTGGAGGATAAAAGCTTGCCTGACTTAGTTCGTTCCAAAGGGATAATCTTGTGTAGTGTGTGTTGAAGAAAGATGATATCTTCATCGATTGGTCCCTGTGATCAGTTGTTGGACCTATTGTCTTATCAATCCTTTGATTTGAGTGTGGGCTATCGTCAAATCAAATCAGTACCAATGATGCTCGTAATGTTGTCTTATTCGTGGTTGATCCCTCGAGCATACACCATTACATCTTTGGTCTGACCAATGCTATCACCGTGTTCACTTAACTATGGAATTCCTTTTAAAAGGAAACCTAGATGAATTGTTGTTGATCCCATTGACAACATCCTTATCTCCTCCATGGTCTTGTTGGACAATAAGTTAGTGTTGGAAACTTTTGAAAGCATTATCTTCATGCTAGCTCATGAAGTATTTGTTTGATGAAAGGAGTGACTTCCTCTTATACACGTGCATTTGGTGAAAGTTGCCGCCGTGAATTTGAGAAAGTTAGTTTTGCTTCCTCTGGAATCATCCCAAGTCAGTCATGCATATGTGCGAAGTATTCTATGGTTTGGAGACTTGCAACCTTCATTCCATATGTGTTCCGAGCACACCAAGCCACTGATTGATTTGTTCAAGGAGAAGAAGTTTCCTTCTTAAGAGCATGCCTTATGCAAGGACTTCAATATCCTCGATTATGGTTCCCCACCTGAACTCGGTAGTGTTTTGTTGTAAGACTACCATGTGATAATGTTTTGTCTAGGACAACGTGTTCACATGTTTGTAGCAGAACCAACTCATGTTTTGGAGCTTGCTATCGTAGTTCATCTCCCGAGAATCCCGCAACGTCATCTCGTCGATTTGTGTTGCAAACTTTCATTTTTCTTCCTAGACTCGATGAGTCTGGAATATCCTGACACCAACCAGATCTGAATCGCAGGCAGATATGATGGTTGGAACATTTCCCAAGAACTATAATATTGGTCCTTCGATAACCGGTAAGGTGGATGTCGTGGCCAACACACCCAGCTGAAAGACCTATTATTGTAGTATCTTGATTGAAGAAGTTGGCCACCTTCCCATAAGGATTTCGTAGGATTTACCTCCGTAACTGTTCCTTATGGATTCTATTGCTCCCAAAGTCCGACCTTTTACTTGATGTTCTAGTTATCAAACCATATCTATGAATGGGTTACGCTAGCACATCAAGGAGAACATTAGAAGCGGAGTGCTAAATGTCTCTCGGTCGATCATCCAGATTTTGTTTCCTTGGCCTCGCTAGGGTGAAATCTGAGAAAGTGTTATCTTCCTTTGCATCTGCATCATCCATCATCATTCATCATGGTAGCAAGTTGTGTTGCCAGGATCCTTGACACGGATGTTGGTTAAACCTTGATGATTGTGGAAATGCTCAAGTTCTTGAGAGCACGCACAAGCGCTACGTGTTATCATCGGCACTAACTGGGTTTGCTCTCAGTTTCCTCGGCAATGCTATGACCTTTTCAAACAGTGAATTCACTCTCTATTGTTGGGTTCTTCCCCAGTTACCAGAATCATTCCCAGCATTTGCATTTTGTTCCCAGCTTGCACCACCAATGTGCCATTCTACCATGGGTCTCTTCCATTTTCGGTGATAAGCAAATTCATCCATTACGTTGTCTTCAACAAGGTAATCCACATCATCCAAGTCCGAGTATGCCATTCTACCGACCCCCTCCAAATGATCGCTCGAGAATTGCCTTAGGCTGGTTTAAAGAGTTTCAATGATCTCTGAATCAAAAGTAATTCTTTTTGCCACTTAAGGGGATATCTCTACGAGTCACCCTCCCTAAGGTGTATCGTTATGGTATCATGGAAACTCAACTCCTCGCTACGTTGACAATCGATTACCACCTTCTTAAGCGTGAAATTGTGGTCTACCTAGTGAACCTTCGTCATCTGCTTCACTCCATTCCTATGGATGTGTGCTTCGCCTCTCAGCTCGAGAGATGTTGCTATGTCTCATTCCGTGAGTTAATCCTGAGTTGTTCGATCTTCGAAAAGATCAGTCCTTCTAGAGTCCCCTTCCCCTCTCGTTGTCATGTTAGTTGGAGTTCTCAGAGCAAGACTTCAAGACAATGATGGTGATCGAATCAACGTTCCTATGAAGTGCAACCTGGATCGTGAAGATTATACTAGTTTGCGTTTCCCCTTCATCCTACCCTACGCTTGAATCTCGAGACGAGATTCTTGTTTAGTGGGGGTGAGTTGTCACATCCCTAGCTTTACCCTGGCCTTGGACTAGCTTGGTTGCTGCATCATGGTTAAATTCAAATGAAATTTGAATTGAGGAATTTTCAAAGCCTCAGAATCCTTTAAAAAAAATGATCAAGATAAAAATTGCTTCAAATAAGTCCAAGAAAATGTTCTTGTTATCCTCTGGAAATATTGGCAAGAGGTAAAATCCAAACCAATATTTTCGGTATCTCAGAAACATTTATTTTGGGTATTTGAATTAAATCAATAGCTATTTGAATTGGACTTATATCTACTGTTAAATAAATATAGGTCCAATAATTCTGAAATATTTTTGCGGAGCATTGTTTTAATTCTTTTAGCTCCTAAAAATATTGTCAGAAGCAAAATAAATTGAATTGGTTTCAAAACCAAATTCAAAACAAACCTGCAAAATAGAAAAACAGAATTAAATAGAAATAACAGAGAGAGAGAGAGAGTACTTACCTGGCGCTCACCTCTCAGCCCAGCCGGCCCAGCTCCTCCAGTGGCCCAGCCCGCCACCGCTACCCCCCCCCCCGTCGTCTTCTTCCCTCGCCAGAAGGACGCGGGCACGCGCCCGGCGCGCGGCCACGCGCCCCGGCCACCTCCTCCCTGCCTGGCTGCCTCCTCCTTCCCTGGACGTCTCCCGCGATGCCACGCAGCCCCTGGCTCCCTCTCTCACTCTCCTTGCTCCTCCCCCCCCCCTCCTTTGTTTCTCGCACGCAGCCACCGAGCGGAGCTCGTCGCCGCCGTCCACTGCCACCACGGCCACCGGGCCTCCCTCGCTTCCCCGACTAGCCCACAAGCTCCGCCACTCCGTCCTCGACCCACCTCACCGAGCCACGCCCCTCCAGAAGCCCCGGAGCGCCGCCCCCGACGTTTTCCCCCTCCTCGGCCACCGGAGATCCGCCTCGCCGTTCCGCTCGCTCCGACGCTTCCCCGGCCCCGTCGTCTGCACCGGCCAACTCCCCGTGAGCCCCTCTTCCTTCTCCCCCTAGTCACGTTGCTCGAGCTGCCCCCAAACCCCGTTGGCCATCACAGCCGAGAGCTCGGCTCCGCCAGCCATGGCGCCACCATGGCCAGGGCCACCGCAGCCCGCGCCTGAGCACGTCACCGTGCTCGGTGAACCCCCAGGAGCACGTAGCACTCTTCGTTTTCTCCCTTAGTGCACCGTAGCATCGCCACCGATCGCGCCCGAACTCCGGCCGCCGCAGAAGCGGACGCCGCCGTCGATCTGAGTCGTCTCCGGCAACCCCACTAGCACCAGAGGACGCGGACGAGGCTCGGGGTTCCAACGGTGCCATCCGCGCCTCGATCCGTGGCCTGTGCTGCGATTCCGCGCATCGCCGCCGTCTCGGGCCTCGCCGGCGTCATGTCGCTGGCGGGTTTGACCCCACTGACCCGGAATTTGACCCTGCCAATTAACCCTGTGACACTGACAGCAGGGCCCCACCTGCTAATTAATCTTAGTTTATTTTCTGTTTAGCTTAACTAACCACATGGGCCCCACCTGTCAGCTTTGACCACGCTGACATGGACATTGACCGACCCCACACGTCAGTATTGACCTGCTGACGTGTCTGTTGACCGGCCCCACCTGCCATTGACACTAACCAGCCTCAGTCACTGACCAGTGGACCCCACTGGTCAGGTTTGACCACCAGCAGCGTCTGTTGACCTGCTGACGTCATAGTGGCGCAATGCTGACGCAATAAATCATTTTCTGGATTTATTATAATTCAGGAAATTCCAGAAAATTGTATAAACTTCTAAAATTCATAGAAAATCAACCGTAACTCCAAATTAAATAAATTATATATGAAAAATTATCAGAAAAATTCAAGGAATCCATCTGTACCATTTTCATGCATGTTAGAACAACTTATAGGTGCTGTTTAGCACAAATCAATTAAATGGCATTTGAATAATCACATATGGAGTTTGAATTTGAATCTTGTATTCAAACCAACTTCATTTAATCTGTTGCTAGTTGCATTAGCCCAAAACACATTCATTTTGCCATGTCATGATCATGCATCATATTGTGCATTGCATTGATTGTGTTCCCTTCTGTGTTGCCGGTATTTGTCCCCTCTCGATAGACGTGATACCGATGATGCGATCGTTGACACTGATGAAGACTCAATGCTATCTTCAGAAGTGCCAGGCAAGCAAAACCCCCTTGTTCATTCCGATACAATCCTACTCTCTCGCTCCTGCTCTCTTTTACTGCATTAGGACAACATCGATTCATTTGTTACCTGCTGCGGTAGCTGAACCCCTTTATCCTTTGCATGACCTGTCATTGCCACAGTAAATAGATGAAACCCACTAGCATGAGTAGGAGTTGTTTGAGCCCTGTTGTGCCTACTCATTCGTGCTTGTTTGTCATGCCTGCTACTGCTTAGAGTCGAGTCAGGTCTGATTCATCCGGGATGAATCAGAGGTGTGTGAACATGTCCTACGGTGTGTGAGCTAAGCGTGTGAACACGATTTGGTAAAGGTAGCGGTGAGAGGCCATGTAGGAGTACATGGTGGGTTGTCTCATTGAAGCCGTCCTCAGGAACTGAGTTCTGTGTTTGTGATCCATGATTCAGCTACTACCACGCATTGGGCCCGAAACCAATGGACCCTCTCGGCTTCTTAATCACCCTTGTCCTCTGTCCAGGAGTTGCAAGTAGTTTCTGGTGTTTGTAGTATGCTGGAGGCCGTGGACAGCGCTGACCGTAGGGGTGGGCTGTGATGCGGTAGGCACGTGGCCGGGTATACCGGGCGCCCGTTTGGTGTCACGGAACCCTGTTCACATCGTTTGGGGCTGTGAGCGAAACTCCGGCCGGATCTCCTCATGGATGGAACCCGAATAGGCGATAAACCTGGACTAGAGACTTGAGTGTTTAGGCAGGCCGTGGCCGACACCCACGTTGGGCTTCCGCTTGAAGGTTGCCGAGTACATGTCGTGTAAACGGCGGTAAGTGGTGAGAGCGTGTGTGAAGAAGTACACCCCTGCAGGCTTAACATCATCTATTCGAATAGCCGTGTCCGCGGTAAAGGACTTCTGGGTTGCTTATATCAGTTCATAGACAAGTGAAAGTGGATACTCTAAAATACGCAAGATAAGCGTGAGTGCTATGGATGGCGTTCTCGTAGGGAGACGGTAGCGGATCCATAGTGGTGTATTGATATGGTGAATATGTGGACTCGTGTGCGCCACCTCAAAAGAGTCGCTCGCAGTCGTAGTTCAGGATAGCCACCGAGTCAAAGCTGGCTTGCTGCAGTTAAACCCCACCATCCCCTTGTTGAAAATGATGCATATGTAGTTAGTTCTGATGTAAGTCTTGCTGGGTACATTTGTACTCACGTTTGCCTATTTTATGTTTTTGCAGAGAGACTTCAGTCTCACTAGTAGTTCCGCTTGGACTTCGACATTTAGCTTGTTACCTCAGCTACGATCTTGTGCCTCGGCAGTATCTGGTAGATAGTCAGGCTTCTCAGCCTTTTTCATTTATAGTTGTCTGTACTCAGACATGATAGCTTCCGCTTATGCTTTGACTTGTATGCTCTGAGTGTTGGGTCATGAGACCCATGTTTGTAATATCTCGCTCCTTGGAGCCTATTGATTAAAATACTTGAGTTGTAGAGTCATGTTGTGATGCCATGTTGTATTTGCACATATCGAGCATATTGTGTGTATGTTATTGAAATGCTTGGTATGTGTGGGATCTGACCATCTAGTTGTTTATCTTTAGTAGCCTCTCTTACCGGGAAATGTCTCCTAGTGTTTCCGTTGAGCCTTGGTAGCTTGCTACTGCTCCGGAACACTTAGGCTGGCCGGCATGTGTCCTTCTTCGTTCCTGTGTCTGTCCCTTCGGGGAAATGTCACGCGATGAATACTGGAGTCCTGTTAGCCCGCTACAGCCCGGTTCACCGGAGTCCTGCTAGCCCAGTGCTACAGCCTGGATTCACTCGCTGATGACCGACACGTTCGATGCTGGGTCATGGATGCCTGTCCCTGTAAGTCTGTGCCACTTTGGGTTTACGACTAGCCATGTCAGCCCGGGCTCCTTATCATATGGATGCTAGCGACACTGTCATATACGTGTGCCAAAAGGCGCAAACGGTCCCGGGCAAAGGTAAGGCGACACCCGTGGGAATACCGTGCGTGAGGCCGCAAAGTGATATGAGGTGTTACATGCATAGTACTCCCTATGTTTCCAAATATAAGTCTTTCTAAAGCTTCCAGCAAGTGACTACATACGGAGCAAAATGAGTGAATTTACACTCTAAAATATGTCTACATACATCCGTATTCTGTATTCCATTTGAAATTGTATCTAAAAAGGCTTATATTTAGGAACGGACGGAGTATATGGCATTTTTATTCCAGTCGTAACGTTTTCACTATGAGGTGCGGCCTCAGTTGAGCAAACCACCCCGCCCACCGGGCATCGGCCGAGTTTAGAATTAGAAGAGAGAAACGAGGGAGGAGAGCTAGCTGTAGCACAGACACTATTGTCAGATGGGACTCGTGTTGATAGAATAGGAGTACTGAGCACTCGTACCTCGTTTTTAAGGGAAAAATAGTCATATGTCTAGTACCACTAGTTGGGTGCATGCGACCTATAGCTGTCATCACTTTAGGTCTCCTTTTTGAACCGCAGCTATGCTTCACATTACATATTTTTTCACGCATTTATCCTCCTATATGTACTCCTAGGCTATTTCCACGTGCTCCCTTTCGCCGACATGTGGGACATAGAGCATCTGGGTCGTAGTTGCACGACTCGGAGCATATGTCGAGGTACTTTACATTTCAGACCTCATGAATTACATGCAAACCCCCCGCAGAAGAATAAATAAATAAATAAATTACTACATGAAACCGGATTATTTTTGTAGAAATCAGAGTACGTTCATTAAATTTTGGACATAACACATTTATAAAAAATGATCGGACCTAAACTAGTCTAAGGGCCTCTTTGATTTTTCCCGCAAAAAAGGGCCTCTTTGATTCGTAGGATACTGAAAACATAGGAATGGGGAAAGTATGATGACGATGAACCGAGACGAGGAGAACTCTAACTCAGTTAGAGGTTAGAGTTAGATTCTAACCCTGAACTAACTCTAAACCAAAGAGGTGTATGGATGGCAGGGTTAGATTGACAATAAATGTTCTTTCTCAATCATTTGACTACTTTGGACCCTATTTCCTGCCGGATTTGGTGTGGTCGTCTCTTGTGTGGCCTCCTCCCGCTCACAATTGACATAAATGAACCATGTTTACAAATAAAGCATGCAAAACATGATAAATTTTACTTTGTCCATCAAATGAGATATCCCACTTAAACATACAAGTCGTTAATCAAGCTTCACAAAAAAATACACTCCATGAATCAAAGCATGAGCTAACTCATCAGGAAGTCATTCGTGATAGGGAGGGAGCCTGGAGCCCCTCACGCACCGAGGGAGGAGCTCGTCATCGTCGCTCTGGAGGAAGGCTCTGTAGAGCCCAAGCCCCGGGAATCCCTCCGATGCTGGTGCTTGCGAGTTGAGGTCGACACCGGCATGGGCAGCAGGACCACTTGCCGCCGACTGGGAACTTAATCTTTGGGCCTGTAGAAATAATGCAAGCCTGAAACTGAAATACCTAGAAAGGTGAACTGAATCTTTGGGCCTCTAGAAATAATGCAAGCCTGAAACTGAAATACCTAGAAAGGTGAACTGAATCTTTGGGCCTCTAGAAATAATGCATGCCTGAAACTAAATTACCTAGAAAGGTGAATTGAATCTTTGGGCCTCTAGAAAGATTTATTACCTCCTCAAGCAGCATCAAACAATTCCATGCGTGCACCACAAACCTATACCAAGTTTGATCAGGACCTACTTTTCCAAATCAGAATTAGCACTAGAGCAAGCAAGATCAATGATATGGTTGTGAGACAGAGAAGGAACGAACAAACTCAACCCTCTCGCGACCTCCCTGGTAGATGCGCCGCCTCCGCGCATGACAGAGGGAGAAAAACAACCGGTGAAGGGGGAGCGGGGCGACCTTCAAAGGCCGGAGGGAGAGGGCGGCCGGAGTAGGGCGGCAGAGGCCGGAGGGAGAGGGCGGCCAGAGGAGAGAGAGAGGGCGAGCGGCAGAGAGGCGCCTTGGCGGGCGGCCTGATGGGGAACATAGAGGATTCGTGCGAGGGGGGGGAGGGAGCGATCTAGTGCGGGCAAGGGAGATTTTTTTAGTTCTCTTTTAGTGGCCCCGAGGATAACTAACCCAATTAGAACCTCTCCACCGGGCTAGTTTTTTTAGCTGGGTTAGAGCAAACTAGCTCAAACTAACCCCTCCTGTTTCGATAATTTGAGGCTATTTCAACCCAAACTAGCTCTAACTCAGGGATCCAAACAAAGAGGAGTAGTACTGTACATGCTACAGTCTGGATCGTAGCACATTGTTTTTTGTGGCCATATCACCACATTGTTTTCTACTGTTGGTTCACTGTGCTACCGTGGTTCGCACTGCTGGTTCACTAGGCTGCCGTGGTTCGCACTCCTCCGACGTGAGTAGTAGTAGTAGTATATGATGCATCATTCTTTGCTCCTTCTTACTACATACTTCGCCGACATGTGGGAGAGCCAGCATCTGAGTTGACATGTCATGCACCAGATTAGAGTGTGGAATGGAAGGGGGGCATCACCCCGGTGGTAGCGCCAGTAATTCATGACTATAGTGAGCAGTCATATCACAAGTCTTTCCAGTAGTAACACACCGTTAAATCGAACAGCCCGGCCTTTCCAGCAGTAAGTTTGAATCCGCCACTCCCTCAGCCTCCTCGCCTCTCTGTCAAACCGCCTACCCGAAAACTGCCACGCGTACTGCCCGGGAAAAGCCCCACCCTCAACTTTTAACTACGCAAAAATAGTTCGAGCTTGTTTGTTCTATATAAATACTTACTGCATGTTTATTCACCCGTGGGGTTGTTCAATGAATGGAGGGTCAGGGAGCACAAGTGAACAATAGTAGTACTACTGGTAGTAAGTAGGAGTCGTACAGTTAGTCACCTTAAATAGAGAGTTTATTTTCTTTAATGCCACGTACACAAATTGAAACGCTTGTTGTGGAGAGAAAAAGATAATCACTCCACTATATATGTACGCCGGGGCCTGAGCGCTTGCTTTACTAGGGTTGCTCTCTTCATTCTCTCATCCTTTCCAGATCTAAACAAGACAACGGTAGCGACATTTTCTTTCTACTCACCGCTGGTCACAGATCCGGCCGGATCCCTTCGGCCGGTGTGTGTAGAGGACTAAAAGGTGCATCATTAACGCGGTCATCGCCGCAGAGGGAGGAAACCCACAGCTGTTGGCGGGGCCCGATCCTCTGCCCGTGTCGTTCTCTCCGACACAGCGTTGGCTCGGGAGGTCCTCTGACCCTTCTTCCTCCCTGTCATATTGTGAGCAGAACGGACCTGCCACCGCTGACATCCCGACGAACCTCAGGTACAAGTTCCTCGAAAGTGGCCTTGCTCTACTGCCCCAGCTCCCAACATGTCTGCATGTGCATGTTTTTCCACTTCCATCAGCTCTTCCAAATCGACCTAAGTTTTTAGTATTATTAGAGGTAAAGCTACTTCATGCATTCGAATCTAGGACTTGGTTCAAACAACGAAGAAAGGGGGAAACTCATAGCATGAATCTAGGACTTGATTCAAAGAGGAAATAACAGGGGGAAAGTAGTAGAGACCAGATACCCTACCGGTCTCTTGGTTGAAAAGGGAAATAATGGGAAAACTCAGTACAAACTGGATAAGGAACAGATCTATTATTGATTGAAAAAATGATAGAAAGTGGCGACTGGTGGACAAGTCGATAGAGTATGTCCAGGATTAGATTTGCCGCCCTCACGTAGTAAAAGGTATCCAAGATTAGATTTGCTTCCCTCACATAGTAAAAGGTCTCCAGGATTAGATTTGCTTCCCTCACATAGTAAAAGGTCTCTAGGATTAGATTTGCTGCCCTCACATAGTAAAAGTTCTCCAGGATTAGATTTGCTGCCCTCACAGAGCATGAACAAACTCGGTATCACCACTTTATGCCTCCTTGTAGGTCCATTGTGCCAATGTGTCCACTGTCGCATGTCCTTATACCAACCTTTTGCTGTTGTTAATGTAAGGGCGCATAAATGAAGCGATCACACGGTTACCTTAAGGACATGTCTAACCAGTGTTATTGTTAATCTAATGTCTCCAGTGATATGATGCAATTAAACTGTTTTAACAAATGATACTCCTGCTGTTTTCCCCAGTATGATAAGTAAGTTGCTTCTTTACGCTGCTGAGTGACCTGGTGTCCCCACGGTCCCATGCCCTTAAACCAACTCTTTAGCTACTGTTGATTTACTGTATGTGGTAAACAAGCAATGCCACCATTAAAGTAGTCCCATATTTGACGAATGTCATAGTTGATCGTAATGCTTCCGGTAACATGAAAATTGAATCATGGGCCCCCAGGCTGGCCTCATCCGAGTGGAGTTGCAGGTTCACCACATCGAGTCGTGGCGGTATAGGGCCCCTCACACCGGTTGCTTCAACTAGTGTCACTATTATAATAATCATGTTCTTTCTTATCTGTGCAAACAGGAATACTCTACTACAGATGTTGTGATGGTCAAGAGCATTCGCCAAGTTCTTGGGTTGTATGACATGGCTAGCCAAGATGGATTTAATCCCGATATTCACTTTATCAAAAGGCTCTAATGGGTTGGTTCTGAATCTTGCAAGCTGGGAATCAATGAGATATGTAGGCATCTTTGTTGTACTTATTATTTGAATCTTATTTGTTGGTTCTGAATCTTGGAAGCTGGGAATCAAAGAGATGTGTAGGCATCTTTGTTGTACTTATTATTTGAATCTTACTTGTTGGTTCTGAATCTTGCAAGCTGGGAAACACAGCATGATGATGCAGAGGACAGCAACCATGACAAACTGTTCAAACCTGGTAGTATTTTTTGTGTGAAAGTGCGGCAAATGTGCTGATCATGTGCGTCCTTAGAATAATAATTCTAATTGTTGCGCATGTTGATCCTGTGGCACTGATAGAACGAGCCAATGCATTGCTTGTTTTAAGAATACATTTTAATTAAAGCTAATTAAATTTAAGTAAAGTGACCACTAACACTTGTTATTACAGTACCAATACAAACCCACTCTTGAACCGACGTGTGTGTACAGAATAGGTTTCTTAATGGAGGCGTTTGAATGCGCCGAGGTTGCATATTCTGCCAGGCGTGTAGCGGGCGAAGAAGGGCTAGTAACTGTTGTTGCCTATACACACTCAGTTTACTGTTGAATCCAGTTCCCCAAGAGCTGAAAAACGAACTGCTGTTTCCGCCTACTCACTCGTTCACTTGAAGAGACTCCAATGGCGATCTGAGGGGTGAGCCCGCTAGATATGGACTTCAGCAAGGAGTTCACCTTTGAGTTCTTCATTCAGTCCCATGGCGGCACCAAGTTGAATGTGATGTACACCAACGATCCAGACTCGGTGAAGCTCTGCCTCGCCGAGTTCAAGTAGTACCTACAGGACGAGAAAGCACAAGGTCGCAGGACTAGACCTTGTGCCCATCCATTCATCTCCTGATAGGGACCAGCTGATCGCGGTCGCCCAGGTATGCGTGCGAGACGAGGTTCTTGTCTACCACTGTTGTCGGGCCATCAAAGGTTCTGGAGCATTCACCCGTTTCATCGGCAGTGCCGACTGCACCTTCGCTACGGTGGAGAGAAGGAAGAACGCGATAATTCGGCCATCTGGTGCAACAAGCTTGTCGACATCCAGAAGCAATACAAGATCATCGGCAACGGGTAGGAGAAGGACTCCGTGGTTGACCTCGCCGAGACCATCATCAACCCCTGCTACGCCAACATGAAAGAAGACAACGATACCAAGGAGCTCCACCGGCCACCCTGCATCTGAACAAGTCAACCCTCGTACTCCCCTCCGCCTGCGTCTTCCCCCGCTCCGGTTCGTTCGGTCTGCGGTCTCGACGTCGTCCTCCGCCTTGGTGCTTGCTACGTCTTGAGCTTGCATTGGTTTTCCTTGAAGAGGAAAGGGTGATGTAGCAATAGTAGCATAAGTATTTCCCTCAGTTTTGAGAACCAAGGTATAAATCCAGTAGGAGGCTCCTCAAAAGTCCCACGCACCTACACAAACAAACAAAGAACTCGCAACCAACGCAATAAAGGGGTTGTCAATCCCTTCGCGACCACTTGCGAAAGTGAGATCTGATAGAGATAGTATGATAAGATAAATATATTTTTGGTATTTTATAATATAGATGCAAAAAGTAAAAATGCAAATAAAAGTAGATTGAAAGCTTATATGATAAAAGATAGACCCGGGGGCCATAGGTTTCACTAGTGGCTTCTCTCAAGATAGCATAAGTATTACGGTGGGTGAACAAATTACTGTCGAGCAATTGATAGAAAAGCAAATAATTATGAGATTATCTAGGCATGATCATGTATATAGGCATCACGTCCGCAACAAGTAGACCGAGTCTTGCCTGCATCTACTACTATTACTCCACACATCGACCGACTCCTGCCTGCATCTAGAGTATTAAGTTCATAAGAACAGAGTAACGCATTAAGAAAGATGACATGATGTAGAGGGATAAACTCAAGCAATATGATATAAACCCCACCTTTTTATCCTCGATGGCAACAATACAATACGTGCCTTGCTGCCCCTACTGTCACTGGGAAAGGACACCGCAAGATTGAACCCAAAGCTAAGCACTTCTCCCATGGCAAGAAAGATCAATCTAGTAGGCCAAACCAAACTGATAATTCGAAGAGACTTGCAAAGATAACTCAATCATACATAAAAGAATTTAGAGGAGATTCAAATATTTCTCATAGATAAACTTGATCATAAACCCACAATTCATCGGATCTCGACAAACACACCGCAAAAAGAGTTTACATCGAATAGATCTCCACAAGAGAGGGGGAGAACATTGTATTGAGATCCAAAAAGAGAGAAGAAGCCATCTAGCTAATAACTATGGCCCCGAAGGTCTGTGGTAAACTACTCACAACTCATCGGAGGGGCTATGGTGTTGATGTAGAAGCCCTCCGTGATCGATTCCCCCTCCGGTGGAGTGCTAGCGAAGGCTCCAAGATGGGATCTCGCGGATACAGAAGGTTACGGTGGTGGAAATTGTGTTTCATTGGCTCCCTGGATGTTTTCAGGGTATGTAGGTATATATAGGAGGAAGAAGTACGTCGGTGGCTGCTTGTGGGGCCCAGGAGATAGGGGCGCGCCCAGAGGGGGTGGGAGCGCCCTCCTATCTCCTGGCCGCCTCGCAAGCTTCTTGACTTGCACTCCAAGTTCTCCGGATCACGTTCGTTCCAAAAATCACGCTCCTAAAGGTTTCATTCCGTTTGGACTCCGTTTGATATTCCTTTTCTTCAAAATACTGAAATAGGCAAAAAAAACAGCAATACGGGCTGGGCCTCCGGTTAGTAGGTTACTCCCAAAAATGATATAAAAGTGTAAAATAAAGCCCATAAACATTCAAAAGGGATAATATAATAGCATGGAACAATCAAAAATTATAGATACATTGGAGACGTATCAAGCATCCCCAAGCTTAATTCATGCTCGTCCTTGAATAGGTAAATGATAAAAACAGAATTTTTGATGTGGAATGCTACCTAGCATAATTCTCAATGTAATTTTGTTTATTGTGGCATGAATGTTCAGATCCAAATGATTCAAGATAAAAGCTTATAAAACGTAAAAATAATAATGCTTCGAAGCATACTAACAAATAATCATGTCCTATCAAAATATCATAGCCAAAGAAAGATTATCCCTACAAAATCATATAGTTAGGCCATGCTTCATTTTCATTACACAAAATACTCCCATCATGCACAACCCCAGTTTCAGCCAAGCAATTGGTTCATACTTTTTAACGCGCTTCAGCTTTTTCAACTCTTACACAATACATGAGCGCAAGCCATGGACATAGCACTATGGTGGTAAATGGTGGTGGTTGTGAGGAAAAAAAGAGGGAGAAGATAATCTCACATCAACTAGGCATATCAACGGGCTATGGAGATGCCCATGCAACGGATGCACTAGAGCTATAAATATATGAAAGCTCAACAAAATAAACTAAGTGGGTGTGCATCCAACTTGTTTGCTTACGAAGACCTAGGCCATTTTGAGGAAGCCCATCATTAGAATATACAAGTCAAGTTCTATAATGAAAAATTCCCACTTAGTATATGAAAGTGACAACATAGGAGCCTCTCTATCATGAAGATCATGGTGCTACTTTGAAGCACAAGTGTGGAAAAAGAGATAGTAGCATTGTCCCTTCTCTCTTTTCTCTCATTTTTTTAATTTTTTTTTCTTTGGCCTTTCTTTTTTTTTCCTTTTGGCATTTCTCTTCTTTTTTCTTTTTAAAGTCCGAAGTCTCATCCCGACTTGTGGGGGAATCATAGTCTTCATCACCCTTTCCTCACTGAGACAATGCTCTAATAATGAAGATCATTACACTTTTATTGATTTACAACTCAAGAATTACAACTCAAAGCTAGAACAAGATATGACTCTACATGAATGCCTCCGGCGGTGTACAGGGATATGCAATGAATCAAGAGCGACATGTATGAAAATTATGAAGGTGGCCTTGCCACAAATACGATGTCAACTACATGATCATGCAAAGAGCAATATGACAATGATGAAGCGTGTCATAATAAACGGAACGGTGGAAAATTGCATGGAAATATATCTCGGAATGGCTATGGAAATGGCATAATAGGTAGGTAAGGTGGTTGTTTTGAGGAAGGTAAATAATGGGTGCATGATACCGGCGAAAGTTGTGCGGTACAATAGAGGCTAGCAAAGTGGAAGGATGAGTGTGTGTATATCCATGGACTCACATTAGTCATAAAGAACTCATATACTTATTGCAAAAGTCTACTTGCCCTCGAAGCAAAGTACTACTACGCATGCTCCTAGGGGAAGGGTCAGTAGGAGTTAACCATCGCGCGATCCCGACCACCACTCATAAGGAAGGCAATTAAAAGAGCACCTCATGCAACAAATTTGTCACACAACTTTTACCATATGTGCATGCTACAGGACTTGCCAACTTCAACACAAGTATTTCTCAATTTCATAATTACCCACTAGCATGACCCTAACATTACTACCTTTATATCTCAAAACAATTATCAAGCATCAAATTGATCATAGCATCCAATTCACTTCCTGTGATAGTTTTTATTATACCCAACTTGGATGCTCATCATTCTAGGACCAAATTTGTAACCAAAGCAAATACCATGCTGTTCTAAAAGACTCTCAAAATAATATAAGTGAAGCATGAGAGAATAGGAATTTCTTCAAAATTAGGCCACCGCCGTGCTCTAAAAGATATAAGTGAAGCACTAGAGCAAAAACTATCAAGCTCAAAAGATAATAGTGAAGCACATAAAGTATTCTAGGAAATTCTAATCAAGTGGGCTTCTCCCAAAAGGTGTGTACAGCAAGGATGATTGTGGTAAACTAAAAAGCAAAGACTAATATAATACACGACGCTCCAAGCAAAACACATATCATGCGGCAAATAAAAATATAGCTCCAAGTAAAGTTACCAATGAACGAAGACGAAAGAGGGGATGCCTTCCCGGGGCATCCCCAAGCTTAGGCTTTTGGATATTCTTGATTATCTTGGGGTGCCATGGGAATCCCCAAGCTTAGGCTCTTGCCACTCCTTATTCCATAGTCCATCAAAGCTTTACCCAAAACTTGAAAACTTCACAACACAAAACTCAACAGGAAATCTTATAAGCTCCGTTAGTGAAAGAAAACAAAACCACCACATAAGGTACTGTAATTAACTCATTATTTATTTATTTTGGGGTTAAACCTACTGTATTCCAACTTCTCTATGGTTTATAAACTATTTTACTAGCCATAGATGCATCAAAATAAGCAAACAACACAGGAAAAACAGAATCTGTCAAAAACAGAACAGTTTGTAGCTATCTGTAACTAACGCAAACTTCTGGAACTCTAAAAATCCTACAAAAATAGGAAGTCCTGGACAATTTATCTAATGATCAGAAGCAAAAATAGTCAACGCAAAATCACATTTCTGTGATTTAACAAAACTAATTTCGTGCGCGCAAAGTTTCTGTTTTTCAGCAGAATCAAATTAACTATCATCATAGGTTATCCTATAGGTTCTACTTGGCATAAACACTAATTAAAAGATAAAAACACATCTAAACAGAAGGTAGATGCAAAATTTATTACTACAGAAACAAAAACAAAAAATACAAATAAAATTGGGTTGCCTCCCAACTAGCGCTATCGTTTAACGCCCCTAGCTAGGCATAAAAGCGAAGATAGATCTAAGTAGTGCCATCTTTGGCACTCAATTCATAAGTAGCTCGTACGATAGATTCATAAGGTAATTTGACTTTCTTTCTCGGAAAGTGCTCCATGCCTTTCCTTAATGGAAATTGGAATCTAATATTCCCTTCCTTCATATCAGTAATCGCACCAATCGTTCCAAGGAAAGGTCTACCAAGAATAATAGGGCAAGAAAGATTGCAATCTATATCAAGAACGATAAAATCTACGGGCACCAAATTTCTATTTGCAACAATGAGAACATCATTGATTCTTCCCATTGTCTTTTTAATGGTGGAATCCGCAAGGTGCTAATTTAAAGAGCAATCATCAAGATCATGGAAACCTAGAATATCACATAAAGTTTTCAGAATCGTGGAAACACTAGCACACAAATCACACAAGGAAAAACACTCATGGTCTTTAATTCTAATCTTTATAGTAGGTTCCCACACATCATTAAGTTTTCTAGGTATAGAAACTTCCAAATTAAGTTTTTCATCATAAGATTGCATCAAGGCATCAACGATATGTTTGGTAAAAGCTTTATTTTGACTATAAGCACGAGGAGAATTAACAACGGATTGCAACAAGGAAATACAACCTTTTAAAGAACAATTATCATAATCAAATTCCTTGAAATCCGAGATAGTGGGTTCAGTACTATTTAAAGTCATGACCTCTCCAATCCCACTTTTACCAGATTTAGCATCAAGATCTAAAAACTCTGAATTATTGGGACGCCTTCTAACTAAAGTTGACTCATCTCCACTCCCATTATTATCAAGATTCATATTGCAAAACAAAGATCTAATAGGAGACACATCAATAACTTTAAGATCTTCATCATTATTTTCATTGAAACTAGAAGAACACGCATTTACAAAGCAATCTTTCTTAGCACGCAATCTAGCGGTTCTTTCCTTGCATTCATCAATGGAAATTCTCATTGCTTTGAGAGACTCATTGATATCATGATTAGGAGGATAAGATCTAAGTTCAAGAGAATCAACATCAAGTGAAAGTCTATCAACATTCCTAGCCAAATCATCAACTTTGAGCAATTTTTCTTCAAGCAAAGCATTAAAATTCTTTTGAGAAATCATAAATTCTTTCACACTATTCTCAAAATCAGTGGGCATATTATTAAAATTACCATAAGAATTATTGTAGGAATTTCCATAATTATTAGAGAAATTGCTAGGGAACGGTCTAGAATTAAAGTTTCCACTATAAGCATTGTTACTGAAACTATTCCTACCAACAAAATTCACATCCATAGATTCATTATTATTCTCAATCAAAGTAGACAAAGGCATATCATTGGGATTAAGAGGAGTATTTTTAGTAGCAAATAACTTCATAAGTTCATCCATCTTTCCACTCAAAACATTGATTTCTTCTATAGCATGCACCTTTTTACTAGAAGATCTTTCGATGTGCCATTGAGAATAATTAGCCATAATATTATCAAGAAGTTTTGTAGCATCTCCTAACGTGATTTCCATAAACATGCCTCCCGCGGACGAATCTAAAAGATTTCTAGAAGCAAAGTTCAAACCGGCATAAAATTTTTGTATGATCATCCATAAATTCAAACCATGAGTAGGGCAATTGCGAATCATCAATTTCATTCTTTCCCAAGATTGGGCAACATGCTCATGATCAAGTTGTTTAAAATTCACAATGTCGTTCCTAAGAGTGATAATCTTAGCGGGAGGAAAATACTTAGAGATAAAAACATCTTTGCACTTGTTCCAAGAATCAATACTATTTTTAGGCAAAGACGAAAACCAAACTTTAGCACGATCTCTAAGTGAAAATGGAAATAACTTCAGTTTAACAATAACGTTATCCGTATCTTTCTTCTTTTGCATATCACACAAATCAATAAAGTTATTTAGATGAGTAGCGGCATCTTCACTAGGAAGGCTGGCGAATTGATCTTTCATAACAAGATTCAGCAAAGTAGTATTGATTTCACAAGAGTCAACATCATTAAGAGGAGCAATCGGAGTAGTAAGGAAATCATTATTATTGGTATTGGAGAAATCACACAATTTGGTATTATCTTGCGCCATGGCAACAAGTAATCCAACACATAAGCAAACAGAAAAAGGCAAGCGAAAAAGAGAGAGAAGATTGGGAAAGAGAGGGCAAATAAAACGGCAAGGGTGAAGTGGGGGAGAGGAAAAAGAGAGGCAAATGGAAAATAATGTGAATGCAAGGGAGATGAGTTTGTGATGGGTCCTTGGTATGTCTTGACTTGAGCGGAGACCTCCCCGGCAACGGTGCCAGAAATCCTTCTTGCTACATCTTGAGCTTGCATTGGTTTTCCTTGAAGAGGAAAGGGTGATGCAGCAATAGTAGTATAAGTATTTCCCTAAGTTTTGAGAACCAAGGTATCAATCCAGTAGGAGGCTCCTCAAAAGTCTCACGCACCTACACAAACAAACAAAGAACTCGCAACCAACACAATAAAGGGGTTGTCAATCCCTTCACGGCCACTTGCCAAAGTGAGATCTGATAGAGATAGTATGATAAGATAAATATATTTTTGGTATTTTATAATATAGATGCAAAAAGTAAAGATGCAAATAAAAGTAGATTGAAAGCTTATATGATAAAAGATAGACCCGGGGGCCATAGGTTTCACTAGTGGCTTCTCTCAAGATAGCATAAGTATTATGGTGGGTGAACAAATTACTGTCGAGCAATTGATAGAAAAGCGAATACTTATGAGATTATCTAGGCATGATCATGTATATAGGCATCATGTTCGCAACAAGTAGACCGACTCCTGCCTGCATCTACTATTATTACTCCACACATCGACCGACTCTTGCCTGCATCTAGAGTATTAAGTTCATAAGAACAGAGTAACGCATTAAGAAAGATGACACGATGTAGAGGGATAAACTCAAGCAATATGATATAAACCCCATCTTTTTATCCTCGATGGCAACAATACAATACGTGCCTTGCTGCCCCTGCTGTCACTGGGAAAGGACACCGCAAGATTGAACTCAAAGCTAAGCACTTCTCCCATGGCAAGAAAGATCAATCTAGTAGGCCAAACCAAACTGATAATTCGAAGAGACTTGCAAAGATAACTCAATCATACATAAAAGAATTCAGAGGAGATTCAAATATTTCTCATAGATAAACTTGATCATAAACCAACAATTCATCGAATCTCGACAAACACACCGCAAAAAGAGTTTACATCGAATAGAACTCCACAAGAGAGGGGGAGAACATTGTATTGAGATCCAAAAAGAGAGAAGAAGCCATCTAGCTAATAACTATGGACCCGAAGGTCTGTGGTAAACTACTCACAACTCATCGGAGGGGCTATGGTGTTGATGTAGAAGCCCTCTGTGGTCGATTCCCCCTTTGGCGGAGCGCCGGCGAAGGCTCCAAGATGGGATCTCGTGGATACAGAAGGATACGGTGGTGGAAATTGTGTTTCGTTGGCTCCCTGGATGTTTTCGGGGTACATAGCTATATATAGGAGGAAGAAGTACGTCGGTGGCCGCCTGTGGGGCCCAAGAGATAGGGGCGCGCCCAGAGGGGGTGGGCGCGCCCTCCTGTACTACCCATAAGGACGAAGAACAATCATACCATAGGCTAGCTTCTAGGGTTTAGCCTATTTGATCTCGTGGTAGATCTACTCTTGTACTACCCATATCATCAATATTAATCAAGCAGGAGTAGGGTTTTACCTCCATCGAGAGGGCCCGAACCTGGGTAAAAACATCGTGTCCCTTGTCTCCTGTTACCATCCGCCTAGACGCACAGTTCGGGACCCCCTACCCGAGATCCGCCGGTTTTGACACCGACATTGGTGCTTTCATTGAGAGTTCCTCTGTGTCGTCACCTTTAGGCCCGATGGCTCCTTCGATCATCAAAAACGACGCGGTCCAGGGTGAGACTTTTCTCCCCGGATAGATCTTCATATTCGGCGGCTTTGCACTGCGGGCCAATTCACTTGGCCATCTGGAGCAGATCGAAAGCTACGCCCCTGGCCATCAGGTTAGATTTGGGAGTTTGAACTACACGGCTGACATCCGCCGAGACTTGATCTTCGATGGATTCGAGCCACAGCCAAGTGCGCCGCACTGTCTCGATGGGTATGATCTAGCTCTGCCGCTGAACAGTGCCCTGGAGGCTGCACCAGCGTCCGCTCTGACCCTTAGCTTGGAGCCGACTTCGCCGATCGAGGACGAGTGGCTGGACACCGCCTCGAGGGCTACGATCTCTACGGCGATTGAGCTGAACACCATCCTTGTCCTTTGCAAAGCCCGTGACTCCGAGGTGCCGGACTCCTCTCCAGAATCCGAACCTCCAGCGCCCCTGCCAATCAAATCCGATTGGGCGCCGGTTATGGAGTTCACTACCGCGGACATCTTTCAGCACTCGCCCTTTGGCGACATCCTGAATTCACTAAAGTCTCTCTCTTTATCAGGAGAGCCCTGGCCGGACTATGGCCGGGAAGGTTGGGATGCGGACGATAAAGAAATTCAACGCCCGCCCATCACCCACTTTGTAGCCATTGTCGATGATTTAACCGACATGCTCGACTTCGACTCCCAAGACATCGACGGTATGGACGACGATGCAGGACACAACCAAGAACCAGCGCCTACAGGGCACTGGAAGGCCACCTCGTCATACAACATATACATGGTGGACATCCCAAAAGATGGGAATGGCAATGGAACAGCGGAGGATGACCTCTCCAAGAAACAGCCCAAGCGTCAGCGTCAGCGGCGCCGCTCTAAATCCCGCCATAGCAAAAACGGTGATTCCGGCACGGGAGATAATAACACCCCGGACAGTGCCGAAGACAACCCCCTCCAGCAGGATTCAGCACAGGAGGAGGGAGAAGCCAGCCCTCATGATAGAGCGGCAGACAGAGAGGTAGAGGACGATAATTATATGCCTCCCTCCGAAGATGAAGCAAGCCTCGACGACGACGAATTTGTCATGCCCGAGGATCCCGTCGAACAAGAGCGTTTCAAGCGTAGGCTTATGGCCACGGCAAGCAGCCTCAAGAAAAAGCAGCAGCAGCTTAGAGCTGACCAAGACTTCCTAGCTGACAGATGGACCGAAGTCCTCGCAGCCGAAGAGTACAAACTCGATCGCCCCTCCAAGAGCTACCCAAAACGCAGGCTGCTACCCCAATTAGAGGAGGAAGCACCCAAACCTACATCACCAGTGCATGACGCGGCCGACCGGCCACCTCGTGGCCACGACAGAGAGGCCTCTAGGCCCTCCACTAAAGTCGCACCCTGGCGTCGCTCGAAAAGTACAAAGCCACGGGGAGATGCGCCAGACTTGCAAGACATATTGGAGGACAAGGCAAGGCAAATAAGATCAATCTACGGATCGCGTGGGCGCCCCACGACACGTGATGACAACCATCACGTCGGATACAGCAATTCCGGCCGGGCCGAACACAGTAGACAAAGCTCATTTGAGCTACGTCGTGATATAGCCCAATACAGAGGCGCCGCACACCCACTATGCTTCACAGACGAAGTAATGGATCATCAAATCCCCGAGGGTTTCAAACCCGTAAACATTGAATCATACAACGGCACAACAGATCCTGCGGTTTGGATCGAGGACTATCTCCTTCACATCCACATGGCCCGCGGTGATGATCTACACACCATCAAATACCTCCCACTCAAGCTTAAAGGACCAGCTCGGCATTGGCTCAACAGCTTGCCAGCAGAATCAATTGGTTGTTGGGAAGACCTGGAAGCCGCATTCCTTGATAACTTCCACGGCACATATGTGCGACCACCAGACGCCGATGACCTAAGCCACATAATTCAGTAGCCAGATGAATCGGCCAGAAAATTCTGGACACAGTTCTTAACCAAGAAAAATCAAATCGTTAACTGTCCGGATGCAGAGGCCCTTGCAGCCTTCAAACATAACATCCGCGACGAGTGGCTTGCCCGGCACCTAGGACAGGAAAAGCCGAAATCCATGGCAGCCCTCACATCACTCATGACCCGCTTTTGCGCGGGAGAGGACAGCTGGCTAGCTCGCAGTAACAACCTGACCAAAACCCCTGGTAGTTCGGATACCAAGGACAGCAATGGCAGGTCGCGTCACAACAAGCACAAGCGTCGCATTAATGGCGATAATGCTGAAGATACGGCAGTCAATGCCGGATTCAGAGGCTCTAAACCCGGTCAGCGGAAAAAGCCGTTCAAAGGAAATACTCAGGGCCCGTCCAATTTGGACCGAATACTCGATCGCTCGTGCCAGATACATGGCACCCCTGAAAAAACAGCGAACCACACCAACAGGGATTGTTGGGTGTTCAAGCAGGCAGGCAAGTTAAATGTCGAAAACAACGACAAGGGGCTGCACGGCGATGACGAGGAGGAGCCCCGGCCGCCGAACACAAGAGGATAGAAGGGCTTTCCCCGACAAGTGCGGACGGTGAACATGATATATGCAACCCACATACCCAAAAGGGAGCGGAAGCGTGCACTAAGGGACGTATATGCGATGGAGCCAGTCGCCCCAAAATTCAACCCGTGGTCCTCCTGCCCGATCACTTTTGATCGAAGGGACCACCCCACTAGCATCCGCCACGACGGATTCGCCGCATTGGTTCTTGACCCAACCATTGACGGATTTCACCTCACTAGAGTCCTGATGGACGGCGGCAGTAGCCTGAACCTGCTTTACCAGGATACAGTGCGCAAAATGGGCATAGACCCCTCAAGGATTAAACCCACAAAAACGACCTTTAAAGGCGTCATACCAGGTGTAGAGGCCAACTGTACAGGCTCAGTTACACTCGAAGTGGTCTTCGGATCCCCGGATAACTTCTGAAGCAACGAATTAATCTTCGACATAGTCCCGTTCCGCAGCGGCTATCATGCACTGCTCGGATGAACCGCATTCAATGCGGTGCCGCACTACACATACCTCAAGCTCAAGATGCCAGGCCCTCGAGGAGTAATCACGGTCAATGGAAACACCAAACGCTCTCTCCAAATGGAGGAGCATACGGCGGCCCTCGCGGCGGAAGTACAAAACAGCCTTTTAAGGCAATTCTCGAGTCCGACTACTAAACGTTCGGACACCGTCAAGCGCGCCCGGAGTAACCTATAACAAGACCGCCTAGCACGTTCCGAGCATGCATAGCAATGTGGCCCCAACCCCAGCCCTTGCGAAATCGCGAAACCAGTACCACGCGTACATAACTACGCTCTAGAGATACCATGGGCATAGGGGGAGGGGCACGACCACGGCATGCCTAGAGTGCGGCTCAACCGCACCAGGGGCTCCCAATTGTGTCATTCTTTTTTTTTCTTATTCTCAGGACTCCGTTTTCCAGAAGCCCTGTCCGGCAGTAGAATCGCCAAACTCACGATGCAACAGCCAGGGAAGCAGAAAAGCTACGTCGAGTGTCCAGGTGGTCTCTATTACGAGTAGTATACCTGTTTTACATACCATCCCGCAGCCTACCCCTGGAGGGGGACATGTTAAATAGTCACATCCCTTGCTTATCGCACTATTTGTATCGTTCTGCTTTCATTGCAGTATCTTTTGAATAAACAATACATAGCTTCTGCTTATTATTGCATTCCTTTTTTTCCATAAAATGTTCATCTATGACATGTTGCACCCGTACAACTTGGTACGGTCACTACACCAGGGGCTTAAGTACCCCAAAACATGGTGTGATAAGTCCGAACACTTTCACAAGTGCGGCGCCCCGAACTTATAGCATTATATGCATCGGCTCCGAATCATGTCTTGGGTCAATAGTTGGGTTTGCCCGGATCCCATGTTTTGGTACCTTACGTTCCATTATATCGGCTAAGGTAGCGCTGGGAGAACCACTGCAATTGTGCCCCGATTGAGCTGGGTTGAGCACCTCAGTGGAGAAAGTTAAAACTGACCGTCATGATAGGGCGAGAGCCGGTCGCTGTTCGAGAGGTTTTTCGGGTCCCTAAAGACTCATGCCGCTTAGAGCGAGGAGTCGGGATTGTCCGGCCAAGGTGTGGATAGCGCCCCGAACTCAGTCTTCCGAATACCAGGGGCTTCGCCGAAATTTAAAATTATAGAATTCTATGGCTAAGTGAGAGTGTTCAAGCATTATAGTCTGGTTGCCTTGTTTGTCATGTTGAATGCCTCCCTCGAAGGACCCAAGAATGGGAACAAGAGCGCTCAAGTTTATCCCAAACACCCCAGCACTCGTGGCATGGGGGCTGAAGCCAACGACTCGCCATCTCTCAAATTTGATAAACGGCCGCACAGAAGGTAATATTTTAAATTAAACAAGCGTTGCTTAGTGCATATGAACAAATTTTTCAGCGTACAGGATAACAAATGTGAGTCTACTAAAAAATTACATCTTTGGATCATTCACCCGCTATAAGGCGGGCACCCTTCAGGATGCCCTCATAGTACATCTCGGGCTTGCGATACTCCTTGCCCGGCGGTGGCGCGTCCGTCACAAGCTTCTCGGCGTCCATCTTGCCCCAGTGCACTTTAGCACGGGCAAGGGCCCGACGGGCACCTTCAATGCAGACGGAACGCTTGATGACTTCAATCCATGGACAGGCGTCCACCAGCCGCCACACCAGACCGAAGTAGCTCCCAGGCATGGCTTCTTTAGGCCACAGCTGAACTATGAGGCCCTTCATGGCCTGTTCGGCCACCTTGTGGAGCTCGACCAGCTGCTTCAGCTGGTCGCTCAGGGACACCGGATGTCCGGCCTCAGCATATTGAGACCAGAACACCTTTTTCGTCGAGCTCCCCTCCTTGGCTCGGTAGAACGCAGCAGCATCGGACACACTACAGGGCAGATCTGTGAACGCTCCTGGAGAGCTCCGGATTCGGGTAAGTAACAGATAATTCACTTTTACATGCTTGCTTTGCATATAGAATGCCTTACCCGCCGCTATCTTTTTTATCGCCTCAATCTCCTGGAGGGCCTTCTGGGCTTCGGCCTTAGCGGCTTTGGCACTCTCAAGAGCCAAGGCGAGCTCGGACTCTCGAGTCTTCGAGTCACGCTCCAAACTCTCGTGTTTTTCCACGAGAGCCTAGAGCTCTTACCGCACCTCCGCCACCCGCGCCTCCTATTTCTCTCGCTCGGTGCGCTCCGCGGCCGCATTGTTTTCGGCCTTGGACACCGCTTCCTTCAGGGTTGCCACCTCGTTCATGGCCCCTGCAATTTTCATGTTATTCTTGTTATTTTTTGCAACCACATTTTTATATACTTCCATAAGGTATTACTTACCTTCTTTGTCCTCGAGCTGCTTCTTGGCAAGGCCGAGCTCTTTCTCGGACCGCTCGAGGCTCTGCTTCAATGCATTGACCTCCACAGTCAGTGTGGCAGAGGTCAGTAGCGCAGCCTGCATTCCCATATTGACATGCTTATGTTAGACTCCTGCGTATATCTTTTTAGATCCTCAGTTCGGCTTTTCTTTCCGAACAACAAACTGAGCATCAGGGGCTACTGTCTATGCGGTAATAATTTTACATATCTTAAATACATACCTCAAAGCCTGTTAGAAGGCTAGCGCAAGATTCAGTCAGCCCGCTCTTGGCGGACTGAACTTTCTGGATCACCACACTCATAACAGTGCGGTGCTCCTTGTCGATGGAGGCGCCGTTAAGCGCCTCCAGCAATTTATCCGGTGCCTCCGGTTGGATGGAGGTCACCGGTGTTGCAGTCTCGCCCTTCTTACGAAGGGACCGCCCGTCGAACTCTGGAACCACTAAAGGTTCCGGTGCGGAGTCCGGCCCAGGGCCAGACTTAGAGACCTTTGGGGTTTGATCCCCCTTGCGCCCAAAGTCTGGGAGGTTGCCTTGCGACACCTCTGGGACCTCCTCCTCCTGACTGGGCCCCTTTTGGGACCCCACCTCGGCGTCATCCGCAGCGCGAGGAGAGGAGACGGCCGGAAGTGAAGTGCTATTCACGTCCGATGACGCCAGGGAGCCGCTCGTTGAAGTATCGAGCCCGTCCTTGGGTGGGCTGCAGGGCTATATTCGGCGTTAAGAGATTCTATGCAACAAATGAAACACCATGAGTTATTCTGGTATCCGGACACTTACGAAGTCGCCAGGGGCTTAGTCCTTGGTGGCCACTCCTCTTCATCATCGTCGGCGTTGGTGGAGTAGTCCGGGGGGAGGGTCCTTCCCTTCTTGGACCCTTCGGCCTCCCCCATTGGGGCGGCCTTCCTTTTCTTCTCTCCCCCCGCTGGGGGAGAGGCCTCTTTTCCCTCCTCCTCGCCTTCACGGGAGGAGTCCACCTCGGAGTCATCGGACGATGAGTCCGACAACACCTGGTGCCGGGAACTCTTTCGAGTCCCCGTGGCCTTCTTCTTGGCCTTCTTCTCCGGCACCACGTAAGGTGCCGGAACCAGCAGCCCTGTCAATCGGGCGTCCGCTGGGTATTCTGGCAAGGGAGCCGGACAGTTAACCTGCCCGGACTTCTTTTGCTAGGCTTGTCAAAGGTAGGGGAGTTTAGATCCCGCATAGATTCAAACTATGGAAAATAAGTGTCCCGTAAAGGGTAAAATAGCTTACCTCACCGGCTTAACGCTGCGAGCTGAATCCGCGATCTTCGGTAGCGGATGCGGGAGCCTCGGCGCCCTTAAACAGCACCTTCCAGGCATCTTCGTGCGTAGTGTCGAAGAGCCTGCTCAAGGTTTGGTGCTGTGCCGGATCAAACTCCCACAAGCTGGAGGCCCGTTGTTGGCACGGGAGGATCCGGCGGATGAGCATGACCTGGACTACGTTGACAAGCTTGATCTTCTTGTTCACAAGGTTTTGAACGCTGGTTTGGAGTCCGGTCAGCTCCTACGAATTACCCCATGTCAGGCCCTTCTCTTTCCAGGAGGTGAGCCGTGTGGGGATCCTAGATCGGAACTCGGGGGGCCGCTGCCCATTCGGGGTCACGCGGCTCGGTGATATAGAACCACCCTGATTGCCATCCTTTGATGGTTTCCACGAAGGAGCCCTCGAGCCATGTAATGTTGGGCATCTTGCCCACCATGGCACCTCCACACTCCGCCTGCTGGCCCCCCACTACCTTCGGCTTGACATTGAAGGTCTTCAGCCATAAGCCGAAGTGGGGCTTGATGCGGAGGAAGGCCTCGCACATGACGATGAATGCCGAGATGTTGAGGATGAAATTCGGGGCCAGATCGTCGAAATCCAGGCCGTAGTAGAACATGAGCCCCCGGACAAATGGGTGAAGTGGAAAACCTAGTCCGCGGAAGAAATGGGTGAGGAACACCACCCTCTCATGGGGCCCAGGGGTGGGGATGAGCTGCCCCTTGTTGGGGAGCCGATGCGCGATGTCGCTAGACAAGTATTCGGCCTTCTGCAGCCTCTTGATGTGCCCCTCCATGACGGAGGAGGCCATCCACTTGCCTCCCTCTCCGGACATGGCTGGGGAAGGTTGAGGCGAGATGTGCGGACTTGGGCGCTGGAGCTCGAGTGTGCAGAAATGGATGAGCAAAGGAGGAAGAAGGCGTAGGTGAAGAGGTGGATCCTTATCCCGTTATGTGGACGGACGAAGCTATGCGTCCCCCACCAGCCTCGTAAAACTTGCTTATCTCCCAAGCGCCATAATCAATGGCGCGGTTGGGTTACCCACGCCCGTATTGATGAGAATCTCGGAATAAGGGGACATGATCTCTGCTTTGATAAGACGTGCCGAAGAAACCACCTCGCTAAACACACTAAGGTGGGACAGTAAAAATGATTCCAATAAAGGCTTGGCCGTGGTGTGACGTCACGCCGCAGAATACGTTAGCAGATTGAATTTGTGTAAAGATTATTCTCTCTACGGTGGTATGTGGAACTTATTTTGCAGAGCCGGACACTATCCTTGTGTTCAAAATCTTCTATGAAGTATTCGGAGGAGGAAACCGCCTTGCAATGCCGAAGACAATATGCGCGCCGGACTCGTCGTCATTGAAGCCTGGTTCAGGGGCTACTGAGGGAGTCCTGGATTAGGGGGTGTCCAGATAGCCGAACTATCACCGTTGGCCGGACTCCCGGACTATGAAGATACAAGATTGAAGACTTCGTCCCGTGTCCGGATGGGACTTTCCTTGGCGTGGAAGGCAAGCTTGGTGATACGGATATGTAGATCTCCTACCATTGTAACCGACTCTGTGTAACCCTAACCCTCTCCGGTGTCTACCCTCTCCGGTGTCTATATAAACCGGAGGGTTTTAGTCCATAGGACGAAGAACAATCATACCATAGGCTAGCTTATAGGGTTTAGCCTCTTTGATCTCGTGGTAGATCTACTCTTGTACTACCCATATCATCAATATTAATCAAGCAGGAGTAGGGTTTTACCTCCATCGAGAGGGCCCGAACCTGGGTAAAAACATCGTGTCCCTTGTCTCATGTTACCATCCGCCTAGACGCGCAGTTCGGGACCCCCTACCCGAGATCCGCCGGTTTTGACACCGACACCCAACCTCTCCCTCTCTCCTTGCTGGATCAAGGCATGGGAGACGTCACCAGGCTGCATGTGTGTTGAACACGGAGGTGCCGTCCGTTCGGCACTAGGATCATCGGTGATTTGGATCACGATGAGTACGACTCCATCAACCTCGTTCACTTGAACGCTTCCGCTTAGCGATCTACAAGGGTATGTAGATGCACTCTCCTTCCCCTCGTTGCTAGATTACTCCATAGATTTATCTTGGTGATGCGTAGAAAATTTTGAATTTCTGCTACGCTCCCCATCACTCGCATCATGCAAAACGGAGGAAACTGAGTTGTCTTTGACTGCCTATGATCGAAATGGGTCTTTTTCATCAGGAGGGGCGTGGCATACTGCAAAACAGAGGAAACAAACTTCTGTTCGACCGCCTACAGTTGAATCGGTGTCCTGTTGATCAACAGGGGTATAGCGTACCACAAAATGGAGGAAACTGACTTCTCTTCAACTGCCTATGGTCGAAACGGGCACCTGTAGGACCATGAAGTATGTCTAGAGGGGGTGATTAGACTACTTGACCAATTAAAAACTTCACATTTTCCCAATTTTAGAGTTTGGCAGATTTTAGCTATCTTTGAACAAGTCAAGCAATCATCACACAATTCAAGCAATCATGCAAAGAGTATATGAGCAGCAGATATTAAAGCATGCAACTTGCAAGAATGTAAGGGGAAGGGTTTGGAGGATTCAAACGCAATTGGAGACACTGATGTTTTTGGCGTGGTTCCGATAGGTGGTGCTATCGGACATCCACGTTGATGGAGACATCAACCCACGAAGGGTACCAGTTGCGAGAGTCCACGGAGGGCTCCGCCCACGAAGGGTCCACGAAGAAGCAACCTTGTCTATCCCACCATGGCTGTCGCCCACGAAGGACTTGCCTCACTAGCGGTAGATCTTCACGAAGTAGGCGATCTCCTTGCCCTTACAAACTCCTTGGTTCAACTCCACAATCTTGTCGGAGGCTCCCAAGTGACACCTAGCCAATCTAGGAGACACCACTCTCCAAGAAGTAACAAATGGTGCGTTGATGATGAACTCCTTGCTCTTGTGCTTCAAATGATAGTCTCCCCAACACTCAACTCTCTCTCATGGGATTTGGATCTGGTGGAAAGAAGATTTGAGTGGAAAGCAACTTGGGGAAGGCTAGAGATCAAGATTCATATGGTAGGAATGGAATATCTTGGCCTCAACACATGAGTAGGTAGTTCTTTCTCAGAAATGGTATGTTGGAAGTGTAGGTTTAGTCTGATGGCTCTCTCCACGAATGAAGAGGAGGTGGAGGGGTATATATAGCCTCCACACAAAATCTAACCGTTACACACAATTTACCAAACTCGGTGGGACCGAATCATGAAACTCGGTCGGACCGATTTAGTAAACCTAGTGACTGTTAGGATTTTCGGTGGGACCGACATCCAACTCGGTAGGACCAATATGGTTAGGGTTAGGGCATAACGTAATCTCGGTGAGACCGATTACACAAACTTGGTGAGACCGATTTTGGTAATAAGCTAACCAGAGAGTTGGTCAGGTAAACTCGGTGGGACCGATTCGCTCATTTCAGTGAGACCGAAATGTTACGAAGGGAAACGGGGAGTTTACATTGCAATCTCGGTGGGACCGATCGCTCACTTCGGTTAGACCGAAACGTTACAAAGGGAAACAGAGAGATTACAATCCCATCTCGGTGAGACCGAGATCCCTATCGGTGAGACCAATTTGCCTAGGGTTTTGTGGCAGTGGCTATGAGATTTGAAGTCGGTGGCGCCGGATAGAAAGAATCGGTGGGACCGATTTTGACTTTGGGTTTAGGTCATATGTGGATGTGAGAAAGTAGTTGAGGGTATTGGAGCATATCACTAAGCACTTGAAGCAAGAGGCTCATTAAGCAACACCTCATCCCTCCTTGATAGTATTGGCTTTTCCTATAGACTCAATGTGATCTTGGATCACTAAAATGTAAAGTGAAGAGTCTTGAGCTTTTGAGCATGAGCCAATCCTTTGTCCTTAGTATTTTGAGGGATCCACTTTCACCATCCATGCCATGCCATTCATTGAGCTTTCCTGAAATAATAGTCTTGGAATAACATTAGCTCAATGAGCTATATGTTGTTATGAATTACCAAAACCACCTAGGGATAGTTGCACTTTCAATCTCCCCCTTTTTGGTAATTGATGACAACATATAGATCAAAGCTTCGACAAATGATAATAAGATTGAAAAACATCGTCGCTTTGAGAAGTATGTGATAAGCAAGAGCTCCCCCTAAATTTGTGCATAGTTTAAGATTTGCTTTGAACTCCAAATGCACAAGGAATTAGGCTCATGGGTTACTCTCCCATGTCACAGACATCTTGGTGGAGCGCTCAAAATAATAAAAATTAAATACATTCACTCATCACCAAGCAAAGTGAATGATCATATAAGGATAGGTAAGATAATATCATCTAGGAAGCATAAGTGTAGCTTATGATCAAACACATGATCATCAATGTCTCACAGGTAATAGCATAGTATCTCAAGCAATTAAAAGCAAACAAAGTTTAACCACCAAAGCAAGAGAGAACAAAAAGCAACACTCTCTCTCTCGAAGCCTATGATCTATACATTTTTCTCCCCCTTTGGCAACAAGTTACCAAAAAGTTCATAGAAAATGCATAGTGCTAGATCGACTCTCAGGCTTGATCTTCAGGTGGTGGTGTAGAGATGGCTCCTTGGACGAAGGCTTCAGTTGATGTAGATGGAGCTGGAGGAGTTGGTGCTGGAGCTGGTTGCACTGGAGCTGTAGGAGTTGTAGCTAGTGCAGATGATGTGGCTCTGGTGTCTGTCACAGGCACTGCAGCTGACCTCTGAGCTCTAGGTACTCTGGCAAATGCATCAGTGGTTGTCTTGCCCTTCCTCTCCTGCATGTCATCCTGTAGCTGCTCCGCAACTGACTAAATCTCAGTTACTTTGACATCTAGATCATAGAATTTTTGTCCCATGATTCTTTCCAGGCTCTCCTGGTTTTGAGATAGGGTGGCCAACCCCTTCTCAATCCTTAGTGTTGATGCTATCAAGTAACCAAGCTGCTCCTGCTTGTTCTTCAAAAAGTACTCAGATGCCTCCTCTTGAGTTGGCATCTTGGCAGCCTTCTCTTTCTTTGCTTTCTCCTTCTTCTCTTGAGCTTGCACTGATGATGGTTCATTCTCATTCATCACAACTTGATTGTCCTCAAATTCTGGATAGATAGCAAAATGTTCCTTGTCTAGCAAGTATGTGCCTGTGCCCATCTTTGAGTTAATCAACTCCTGAATCTGTGGGGCATACCCACAACTTCTCTTTTGGTCTGCTGCTGTCCTCTTGATGGTCTCAACAATGAGGCTCATGACCTTGAATTTTTTTGGCACATCAAACAAGTGTAGCAAGTTAATAGCATGCCCTCTAATCATGTTGTGATCACCTGACTTGGGCAAAAGAGTATGCCTTAGGATCCAGTTAATTGTTGGGAGTCCTGACATAAGAAAATGAACTGACCCAAACTTATGTGTCTCAACTGCAGCATCTGGGATCGCCTTGTACATATGAGCCATGGTATTGTGATCCATCTTCTTCTTGGCATAGACATCCAAGTCATCTTCACTTTCCTTTGGGGCATTGATCAGATTGGCCCATTCCTCAATGGTTGACTGGTACCTTGTACCTTCAGACATCCAAACTATCCTGCCATCTGGATAGAAATGTGCTGTGGAGTAGAATTGCATAATGAGCTCATCATTCCACTTTGTGAGCTTCTGTCCAACAAAGTTTGCAACTCCACAAGCAATGAAACTGTCTTGCACTCCAGGATAGTGTTCTTCATTCTCCTTCATGTAGGTCCAGTCGACCCACCTCATATCACACACTATAGGCTTCTTGTCCAACAGCACTGGCTCATAGAAATCCTGTTGTTCCTTAGTGTGGAACATGTAATCAACAGCAGTCCTTCTCCTGATAGCATATGGATCTGACAGCCTCCACAGTCTGAGTCCTGCATCCTTTCTTAACTTCATGTTCTCAGCCACAGGATGAGCATCATTGTGGTCTGGAATCTTTGGCTTTAGCTTCCTCGGGACTTGTCCTTCATCATCTTCCTCATCAGCAACTTCTGGCACTGGGGCCTTGTTCTTCTCAGCAGCTGAAATACTCCTGGTATTCCTCTTTGGTGCAATCTTGGCTTGGGGGTAGCTTTGGGTGCTTCCTTGGGCTTTGATGTTGCAGCCCCTGACTTTATAGCATCACCCATCAGCTTTTGTGCATTGGGTTCTGCTGCAGCAACCTCTTCTTCCTCCTCTTCAGAGTCTCTCCTCATAGAGGGGTTGCCAAGAACCTTGGCAGTAGTGGTTCTGGCTCTCTTCTTCTTCTTATCTTGACCAGCAGCTTCATCTTCTAACTCAATGGTAAACTTCATGGTTTCTCCAGTGGGAACCTTCTTGGGTTTGGAAGTGGTAATTCTTCTTGCAGGTGCCTCTTTGGGATCATGCTTTTCAGGTACTTGAGTTGATCCTCTGACCTTCAGCATAGGTGTCCTCTTGGCAGGGACCTTCCTATTGAGTCCAGGCTTTGTGTTCTTTGCTGAGCCATACTCCTTTTTGAGCACTACCTTCTTGGAAGTAGCCTCATCTTCTTCTGCCATATAATCCTCATCCTCATATTCTGAGGTTCTCTTCTTCCTTGTCCTGGTGGCAGCTTTAGGCAAATTGCTTGGGGTGCTCCTGCTACCATCATCTGAAGTGCTAGAGGGACTAGTGCCCTCACTCATGTGAATCTGCTCTTCTGACTTGTTTTGACTATCACTTTGGTTTGACATGCTGCAAACTCTGACTGCTGACCCTGTGAATAGTTATAGATGAGATAGAATGGATGAGCATCACAAAATGCAGAGATTTTTGCAAAAGAATGATTCAAAAACTTAGTTTTAGTTTTCCACAGAAAGCATTTCGGATCAACCGATTTTCAAACTCGGTGATACCGAAGCAGTTTTGGAACCTAAACTGGTGAATTCGGTCGGACCGAGTCACAGTTTGGTGGCACCGAGTCTGCTAGGGTTTCACAAAGTTCTAAAATCGGTCACACCAATTAGCAATTCTCGGTCAGACCGAGAGTTACTAGTGCAATGGCGTTAGCCCAATCGGTGGGACCGAGTTTTTCAACTCGGTGGGTCCGAGATGGTTTCGACGGAAACCTAACCCTAAATTTTCAAATCGCATCTATTCTAAGGATTGTATTGACTAGATAGGAGTGTCTCAATCATGGCAAGAATCATAATGAACACAATGTGCTAGGAATCGGACGGGGATAGCACTGTGATCGAGTCCATACCCTAGCTTGGCGATGAACTCGCTGCGGCGGAAACGGCGGAGGTGAATACCATTAACGGCGGTGGAGACCAGCGACAGGAGGCGGCTGGCGACGAGGAGATGATCCCGAGACCCTGGAGGTAGAGCGAGCTATGCGCGGGCGAAGGGGTTTGGAGAAAATTTCCAATTTTTTGCCGGTGAGTATATATAGCCCGACACTGTCGGTGTGACCGAGTGGAACAACTCAGTGGCACCGAGATGCATAACTGTATACAGTTACAGGAACTCGGTGTGACCGAAAAGTTCAAATCGGTTGCACCGAGATTGAAAACCTAGATCGACTTAGTGATCTCGGTAGGACCGAAATGGAGGAATCGGTTGGACCGATAATCACAAAGAAGTTTTGGAAGTTTAAGTCTATGACAAATCGGGGACTCCGAGTGCTCCTCACACAGAGTGGTTTGAATCTGACTTGATCAAATTTTGTGATGTAGCATGAATAGAGTTTGAGACGAGAAAAGCATAGATAGCTAGAGAAGGTTCTTAGGAATTCTTGTCCATCCACTTGGCCAAAGAAAAAGAAGCCAAACAATCAAAGCAACAAGTGGATGTCCTTGAATGAGTAAAATATGCATCCAACATGCTCACACAATAAAATGGCAAATGAAATATGTGGCAAAGCATGCACAACCAATTCTAGCATCTATCAAACAATTGGCGATGACTAGGTCATATATATATATGAGTATATTGACTTAGGAGTCAAATGAGAACATTTGATCATAGGTCATACTCATCGTTTAAGCTCAAGTGGGGTTACCACTTTTACATAATGCATTGATGTGTTCACATCATTATAGTTGCTTTGACTCAATTCTTAGAGTTAAGCTCCCCCTAGATGTGAGATCCCCCCTTAAAGGGATGAACTAACCTTGGGTTTTGTCGACGATGACTTCATGTAGGTGTTGAAGATGGGATGCTCAATGTTGATGTGGATCATTTGGAGCAATCCTTTGGAGTGAGTTGCACTTTCAATACCTACATGGGTTAGTCCCACAAGGAACAAACAAGAATATCCATAGACATAGAGTGATGCACACACAAGATGATGTCCATGAAATCATTTGGTTACCTTGTCCCTTGCCTTACCAACATGAGGGTTTGTGACTCCTTGAACTAGTGCAAGGTGTGGAAGTTGATTGCACTTGTCCTTGCCATAATGATATGAGTGAAGAATGTTGGTGGAGTCACCCTCAAGAACTCTCTAGTTCTTCTTCTTCGGGATCCACATCATCTTGATGGGAATCCTTGGAGTTGTAGTTGTACTTGATGAAGTAGATCTTGACGTAGTCTTGGGAACCCACTTGACCAAGGCCTTAGGTGCTTCTTCAAATGCATCAATCTCCTCTTGAAGCTTGTCCTTGCCTTTGTTCTTGTGATCCTGTGGTGGAAGATCATCTTGTGCTTGTGTTCCCTTGAAGGAAGTAGGATCGTACTTCTCTTGTTGAGGAACAAACTTCATCTTGGGGTATTGATCTTCTTCCCACTCAACTCCATTAGCATTGAACTTTCGTTCAAAACCAACACCTTGATTCTTCCGGTGCCTTCCTTGCTTGCGTACAATTTCCTCGAATGCTTACTCCCTTCAAGGCTCTTGTATACACCTTTCTCTATAATTCCCTTCAATAAGCTATTTTCTTGCTCAAGTGTAACTTGGCTAAGAGAATCATTAGTGGAATCAAGAGAACTACTAGAAGCAACAATATTGGATTTGGCATTATTATTGTTACTACTAGAGGAAGGATCTTTCTTGTTCTTGTTACTAGACTTGACTTGAGGCATGTAAGTAGATAAGAGTAAACGCTTGGCAGTGTAAGAAGAACTTTTCTTACAGAGATCATCATTGATTGCCTTTAAGAACTCATGCTCTTGCTCAAGATTGAGCTTTTCAAAGAGTAACTTCTCATGTGCCCTTAAAAGTTCTCGATGATCTTCAAAGATAGTTTCATGACCTAACTTAAGAGTGTTTAGTTCTTTAGTTTGAAGCTCAATCTTCTCCTTATCATTGTCATTCGTTTTATCTTGATTAGCATGATTAATTGATGTTTCATCATAGTATTCATTACTAGAGTTGTCAACAAGTAAATCATCATCACCTAGCAAGTCATCTTCATCACTATTGAAATCAACATACTCGGGATGTGTTACCTTAGGACCTTTGGCCATGAAGCATCTTCCAACTCCTTCATTTGGTGAGTCAAATATGTCGTAGGAGTTGGTTGACACAAGTGCTAGACCGGCAACACCTTCATCTTGAGTATATTCAGAGTCGGAGTGATAGCTTCTCTCGGAGTGATTGTCGGAGTCGGAGCCGGATACCCATTCACCAACATGAGCTTGATGTCTTCGTTTTGTCTAGCTCCTTGATGACTTGTCCTTCCTTTCCGAATCTTTGCTTCTCCATGAGGGTCTTCGTTCATAACGATCATCTCTACTCCTCCTCTCTCTTGGTGGTGATTCTTCTCTTTTGCTTCTTCTTTTTGGAGAGTCTTCTCTTCTTTTGTGGGGTGTCGTACACTCATTGGAATAGTGTCCGGGTCTCCCACAATTGTAGCAATTGCGCTCTCGACTAGAAGATCTTTTGTCATTGTAGGACCTTGACTTAGAGCTTCTTTCTTTGCTTCTACTCTTGTAGAATTTGTTGAAGTTCTTCACCATTAAGCTCAATTCTTCATTGAAGGTTTGTTTCTCACTTGATGATGTGGGGGCTTCACAAGAGGCTTTGTAAGCACCTCTTGACTTGTTGTGAAATTCCTCCTTATCCTTGAGTGACATCTCATGAGCAACAATTCTTCCAATGACTTCCGTTGGCTTGAGATCTTTGTAATTTGGCATCATTTGGATCAATGTACACACGGTATCATACTTTCCATCCAATGCTCTTAGGATCTTCTTGATGATGAATCTGTCGGTCATCTCTTCACTCCCTAAGCCGGCAATCTCATTTGTGATAAGAGCAAGCCTAGAGTACATTTCAGCGACACCTTCACCATCCTTCATTTTGAACTTGTCAAGCTAACTTTGGAGCACATCCAACTTGGATTCCATGACGGAGTCGGTACCTTCATGCATATCAATCAAAGTATCCCAAATTTCCTTTGCATTCTCAAGACGGCTAATTTTGTTGAATTCTTCAGGGCACAAGCCATTGAAGAGGATATCACAAGCTTGAGCGTTGTATTGCAGCATCTTCAATTCTTCCACGCTAGCTTCACGGTTCGGCTCTCTCCCATCAAAGAATTCACCTTGCAAGCCAATACACACAATAGCCCAAACGGCGGGGTTATGTCCGAGAATATGCATTTTCATCTTATGCTTCCAACTAGCAAAATTAGTACCATCAAAGTAAGGACCTCTACGGTGATAATTTCCCTCGCTAGACGCCATACTCTCCTAGGTTGTGAAACCAAGGCTATGACCACCAAAAGCTATGGAATCAAAGCAAATGGAGACCAAAGCTCTGATACCACTTGTAGGACCTTGAAGTATGTCTAGAGGGGGGTAATTAGACTACTTGACCAATTAAAAACTTAACCTTTTCCCAATTTTAGAGTTTGGCAGATTTTAGCTATCTTTGGACAAGTCAAGCAATCATCGCAAATTCAAGCAAGCATGCAAAGAGTATATGAGCAGCGGAAATTAAAGCATGCAACTTGCAAGAATGTAAAGGGAAGGGTTTGTAGGATTCAAACGCAATTGGAGACATGGATGTTTTTGGCGTGGTTCTGATAGGTGGTGCTATCGTACATCCACGTTGATGGAGACTTCAACCCACGAAGGGTAACGGTTGCGCGAGTCCACGGAGGGCTCCACCGACGAAGGGTCCATGAAGAAGCAACCTTGTCTATCCCACCATGGCCGTCGCCCACGAAGGACTTGCCTCACTAGCGGTAGATCTTCATGAAGTAGGCGATCTCCTTGCCCTTACAAACTCCTTGGTTCAACTCCACAATCTTGTCGGAGGCTCCCAAGTGACACCTAGCCAATCTAGGAGACACCACTCTCCAAGAAGTAACAAATGGTGCGTTGATGATGAACTCCTTGCTCTTGTGCTTCAAATGATAGTATCCCCAACACTCAACTCTCTCTCATGGGATTTGGATCTGGTGGAAAGAAGATTTGAGTGGAAAGCAACTTGGGGAAGGCTAGAGATCAAGATTCATATGGTAGGAATGGAATATCTTGGCCTCAACACATGAGTAGGTAGTTCTTTCTCAGAAATGGTATGTTGGAAGTGTAGGTTTAGTCTGATGGCTCTCTCCATGAATGAAGAGGAGGTGGAGGGGTATATATAGCCTCCACACAGAATCTAACTGTTACACACAATTTACCAAACTCGGTCGGACCGATTTAGTAAACCTAGTGACCGTTAGGATTTTTGGTGGGACCGACATGCAACTCGGTAGGACCGATATGGTTAGGGTTAGGGCATAACATAATCTCGGTGAGACCGATTACACAAACTCGGTGAGACCGATTTTGGTAATAAGCTAACCAGAGAGTTGGTCAGGTAAACTCGGTGGGACCGATTCGCTCATTTCGGTGAGACCAAAATGTTACGAAAGGGAAATAGGGAGTTTACATTGCAATCTCGGTGGGACTGATCGCTCACTTTGGTTAGACCGAAACATTATGAAGGGAAACAGAGAGATTACAATCCCATCTCGGTGAGACCGAGATCCCTATCGGTGAGACCAATTTGCCTAGGGTTTGTGGCAGTGGCTATGACATTTGAACTCGGTGGCGCCGGATAGAAAGAATCGGTGGGACCAATTTTGACTTTGGGTTTAGGTCATATGTGGATGTGAGAAAGTAGTTGAGGGTTTTGGAGCATATCACTAAGCACTTGAAGCAAGAAGCTCATTAAGCAACACCTCATCCCTCCTTGATAGTATTGGCTTTTCCTATAGACTCAATGTGATCTTGGATCACTAAAATGTAAAGTGAAGAGTCTTGAGCTTTTGAGCTTGAGCCAATCCTTTCTCCTTAGTATTTTGAGGGATCCACTTTCATCATCCATGCCATGCCATTCATTGAGCTTTCCTGAATTAATAGTCTTGGAATAGCATTAGCTCAATGAGCTATATGTTGTTATGAATTACCAAAACCACCTAGGGATAGTTGCACTTTCAGCACCTGTTCACCTGGAGGGGTGTGGCGTACTGCAAAACGGGACTCTACGAGCTACTGTTCATCCACCGTCGACTTCCTCCAACCTCCACATGCTACTATTCATCCACCGTGACTTCCTCCAGCCTCCACCAACCACTGTTCATCCACAGCTATTATTCATCCAGCCTCCAGCGGCTACTGTTCATCCAGCCTCCATGGGGTCATGTTCATCCACCCCCAACTAGCTGGGTGTGGCGTACAGCGGCACGACCTCCTCGGGGTCCCGTTCATCCAGCGGCAACCGCCTACTACCACGCGGTCCTATTCATTCAGCGGCAACCGCCTACACACAGTCGGGGTCCTATTCATCCAACCCCCACATGGAATTATTCATTGATATGTCTCCAATGTATCTATAATTTTTTATTGTTCCATGCTGTTATATTATCATTCTTGGATGTTTTACAATCATTTTATAGTCATTTTATATCATTTTTTGGTACTCACCTATTGACATAGTGCCAAGTGCCAGTTGCTATTTTCTGCATATTTTTTACATCGCAGGAAATCAATATCAGACGGACTCAAAATGCCATGTAACTCCACGATGATTTTTACGGACCAAAAGGAAGAAGTTGGGACCTGGTTGCACCTGGGGGAGTCTCGAGGAGGGGACAACCCACCAGGGCGCGCCAGGAGGACCAAGCGCGCCCTGGTGGGTTGTGCCCACCTTGGGTGCCCCCTGGACCGCCTCTTTGCTCTATAAATACCCTGATATTCCAGAAAACCTAGGGGAGTCGACGAAATATTCATCCAGCCGTCATAGAGTCCAAAACCACTAGATCCAATCTAGAAACCATCACGGAGGGGTTCACCACTTCCATTGGTGCCTCTCCGATGATGCGTGAGTAGTTCTTTGTAGACCTTTGGGTCCGTAGTTAGTAGATAGATGGCTTCCTCTCTCTCTCTCTCTCTCTCTCTCTCTCTCTCTCTCTTGATTATCAATACAATGGTCTCTTGGAGATCCATATGATGTAAGTCTTTTGGCGGTGTGTTTGTTGGGATCCGATGAACTTTGAGTTTATGATCAGATCTACGTTTTTATCCATCAAAGTTAGTTAAGTCTTCTTTGATCTCTTATATGCATGATTGCTTATAGCCTCGTATTTCTTCTCCAATATTTGGGTTTTGTTTGGCCAACTTTATCTATTTATCTTGCAATGGTAAGAGGTGCTTTGTAGTGGGTTCAATCTTACAGTTCTTGATCCCAGTGACAGAAGGGGAACCGACACGTATGTATTGTTGCTACTAAGGATAAAAAGATGAGATCCATATCTACCGCAATAGATAAATGGATCTCGACTACATCATGTCATTGTTCTTATTGCATTACTCCATTTCCTCATGAACTTAATACACTAGATGCATGCTGGATAGCGGTCGATGTGTGGAGTAATAGTAGTAGATGCAGGCAGGAGTCGGTCTACTAATCTTGGACGTGATGCCTATATAATGATCATTGCCTGGATATCGTCATGATTATTTTAAGTTCTATCAATTGCCCAACAGTAATTGTTTTCCCACCGTTTGCTATTTTTCTCGAGAGAAGCCACTAGTGAAACCTACGGCCCCTAGGTCTCTTTTCATCTTATTTGCCTTTGCGATCTATTTTCTCTTACATTTATTTTCAGATCTATTAAACCAAAAATAAAAAATAACTTGCTGCAATTTATTTGTTCCACGATCTATTTATCCTACCTACAAATTTACCTCACGTCCTTTGCCTATCTTGAGGCACCGTACCCCGAAAGGCATTGACAACCCCTTTAACACGTCGGGTTGCGAGGTGTTGTTATTTGTGTGCAGGGGTTGTTTACGTTGTGTTGCTTGTTATCCTACTGGTTTGATAACCTTGGTTTCATATCTAAGGGAAATACCTACCACCGTTGTGTTGCATCAGCCCTTCCTCTTTGGGGAAATACCGATGTAGCTTCAAGCGACATCAAAAGGAATTTCTGGTGCCGTTGCCGGGGAGGATCTTCAACATAACCAGGTTCCTAATCACAAATTGCATCTCCTTGCAATTTACATTATTTGCCATTTGCATCTCATTTTCCTCTCCCTCACTTCACAAAAATTTGCCTTTTTATTCGCCTCTCTTTTTTCGTTCGTCGTTTTCTTGCCGGATCTGTTTTTTAGTGCAATCTTGTTGTGTGGTCATCATGACTCAAGAGAACACCAAACTATGTGACTTATAAAATACCAACAACAATGATTTTATTGGCACTCTGCTTGCTCCTCCCGCCACTAGTGTGGAGACTTGTGATATTAATACTGCTTTGCTGAATCTTGTTATGAAAGACCAATTTTCTGGTACTCCTAAGGATGATGTCGTGTCCCATCTTAATACCTTCCTGGAATTATGTGATATGCCAAAGAAAAAAGATGTGAACAATGATGTGGTCAAGATGAAATTATTTCGGTTTTCTTTGCATGATTCTGCAAAGAATTGGTTCTTTTCTTTGCCTCGCAATAGTATCGATTCTTGGAATAAGTGCAAAGATGCTTTTATCACTAAGTATTTTCCTCCCACAAAAATTATTTCCCTTAGAACCCAGATCATGAATTTCAAGCAACTTGAACATGAGCATGTTGTACAATCATGGGAAAGGATGAAAATGATGCTAAGGAATTGCCCAACTCATGGGTTAAATCTATGGATGATCATACAAAAATTTTATGCGGGGTTGAATTTTGTTTCTCGTAATCTTTTAGATTCCGCCGCAAGTGGTACTTTTATGGAAATTACCTTGGGTTAAGCCACAAAATTTCTTGATAATATTATGGCAAATTATTCACAATGGCATACCGAAAGGGCTCCTACTAGTAAAAAAGTTAATTCGGTTGAAGAAATTTCTTCTTTGAGTGAAAAAGTTGATGCTCTTATGAAATTGGTTGCTAGTAAAAGTGCTCCTATTGATTTTAATGATATGCCTTTGTCTACTTTGATTGAGCAAAATAGTGATGCCATAGATGTGAATTTTATTTCTTGCAATAATTTCAACAACAATGCTTATAGAGGTAATTTTAATCCTAGGCCTTTTTCTAGTAATTCCTCTAATATTTATGGTAATTCCTATGGAAATAAATCTTAAAATAATAATAGAAACACCTCTGATCTTGAGAATAATATTAAATAATTTATCAACACACAAAAGGTTTTCAACACTTACATAGAAGAAAAGTTGAACAAGATTGATGACTTGTCTAGAAGTGTTGATAGAATTGCTCATGATGTGGAAAATCTCAAGATGAAATTTTTTGTGCCTAAAGTATATGAATCAATTAAAGCTCTTTATGTTTCTATGGATGAAAGTAAGAAAAGAACCGCTATGCTTAGAGCTAAAAGAGAATTTTTAGAAAAAGCATTTTCTAGTGATTTCTTTCGCAAAAGTGATGAAGATCTTAAAATGATTGGTATTTCTTCTATTGATTCCTTGTTTAGTAAAATTAAGATTGATGAGAAAGGGACTAGATAAGAGTCAACTTTAGGTAGAAGGCATCCTAATATTTCAGAGGGTGAAAATCTTGTTGAAAAAATTGATAGAAGTGGGTTTGAAGAGGTCAAGACTTTAACTAGTGATGTGCCCACTATTTTGGATTGCGAAGACTTTAATTATGATAGTTGCTCTTTGGTTGATTTTATTTCTTTGTTGCAATCCATGATAAATTCACCCCATGCCTATGAACAAAATAAAGCTTTTACTAAACATATTGTTGATGCCAAGATGAAAGCTCTTGAAGAAAAATTGGAATTAGAAATTTCAATTCCTAGAAAATTGCATGATGAATGGGAACCTACTATCAAAGTCAAGATCAAAAATTATGAGTGTTTTGCTTTATGAGACTTGGGTGCTAGTGTTTCTACAATTCCGAAATATTTATGTGATGTGCTTGGACTTACCACTATTGAAGAATGCTCTTTAAATTTGCACTTAGCAGATTCTACTATTAAAAAGCCTATGGGAAAAATTAATGACATTCTTATTCTTGAAAATAGGAATTATGTGCCCATAGATTTTATTATTCTTGATATTGATTGCAATCCGTCTTGTCCAATTATTCTTGGTAGACCGTTTTTGCATACTATTGGTGTCGTGATTGATATGAAAGAAGGAAATATTAAATTTCAATTTCCACTAAGGAAGGGAATGGAACACTTCCCTAGAACAAGAATTAGGCCACCATATGAATAAATCATGAGGGCATCTTATGGATCTAGAACCAAAGATGACAAAACTTAGATCCTACGCGTTATGCCTAGCTAGGGGCGTAAAACGATAGCGCTTGTTGGGAGGCAACCCAATGAACAAAAATTATTTTTGCTTTTCGCTTTCTATTCTTGTGTGTTAGCACAATTATGCTACTGGTATGATTGTGTTTTTTGTGTTTTAATTAGTGTTTATGCCAAGCAATGCCTTTGGGAAGACTTGGGTGAAAGTTCATTTGAGCTGAAAAACATAAACTTTTGCGCTCACGAGATTCGTTGTCATTTTTTACAGAAGAGTCCTTTTAAGTTGATTATTTTTGCAGAGGATTAATAGAAAAATTCCTCATGTCCACCAATTTATTTCATAATTTTTGGAGTTACAGAATTATTTGAAATTTTCAGATTGCTACAGACTATTCTGTTTTTGACAGATTCTGTTTTCCTTGCGTTGTGTGCTTGTTTTGATGATTCTGTGGTTTTCTTTAATGAGTTTTTGCCATAGAAAAGTTGGAATACAGTATATATATTGCAAAAACAAAATAAGAATAGGTTTGCTATAGTACTTATAGCAGTGGTTTGGTTTCTTATACTAACGGATCTCACGAAGGTTTTGTTTGAGTTTTGTGTGATTGAAGTTTTCAAGTTTTGGGTTATCTTACGATGGATGAAGGAATAAGGATAAGAAAAAGGCTAAGCTTGGGGGTGCCCGAGGCACCCCAAGATAATATTCAAAGAAGTAGCAAGCAACTAAGCTTGGGGATGCCCCCGAGTGGCATCCCCGCTTTCTTCTAACAACCATCGGTATTTTACTTGAAACTATATTTTTTATTCGTCACATGATATGAGTTTTGCTTGGAGCGTCTTGTATGATATGAGTCTTTGCTTGTTTTGCTTTGTGTTTTAAGTGTCGAATCCTTGCTGGACACACCCTTTTTAGAGAACTAAAAATTATGCTATGTTGCTCCTATGCTTCACTTAATTTTTTTAGAGCCATGGACTTGCTCTAGTACTTCACTTATATCTTTTTTAGCATGGTGTGCTTTGTTAATTTTTAAGAAATGCTCTCATGCTTCACTTAGATTTATTTGGGAGTTAGTAAATTTTGAAGAAATTCTCTCTTGCTTCACTTAGATTAATTTGAAAGAAAGAAAAATTATGCTCATGATCTTCACTTATATTCGTTTGAGCTTACCAAAAGCAACATATGAAAATAGTTCCGAAGTGATAGATATCCAAGGAGGATATAATAAAAACTTTCATGAAAATCATTGGACAAAATAAACTTGATTCTTAGTAATGGTTTTGAGATATGATGATATGATATGTGAGTCATGTTGATGAGTAATTGTGCCTTAGTAAGAATATTGATGTTAAGGTTTGTAATTCCCTATGCAAGCACGAAACTCAATAGTTATGCAATGAAATTTATATCCTACTTATGGTGCATTATTCGGTGTTACTTATGCTTAATGCTTGGGTACGAGATTTTTCACTTTTGGGTTGGTCGCTTCTCAATCTTTTTGTTAGCCTTCATTTTGCACTAAGTATGATCACTACTTGTGCATCCAAAACCCTTTAAACCAGTTTTGCCATATGAGTCCACTATACCTACCTATATGCGGTATTTCCATGCCTTCTAAGCAAATTTGCATGTGCCATCTCTAATGTTCAAAATAAATTTCTCTTTTGTGTGCTCAACTAGTTGCGAGGCGGTAAAGGGTAGCCAATATTTTCCATGCTAGATGTGTTATTCTCACGATGAGTGTTTATTCACTTGCCATTGCACGAGAGTATGGCAAAGGTATTAGGGATGCCCAGTCCCGAAATGAAAAATGAATTTACTTTATGTTGTCAAATAATAAATTCCTTGGAAAGTGTTGGTATGGAAGGCACCCGTGGATACGGGTAGCCATGGAAAGTGAAAGTTATGGTGGAAAAAGGAATAAAGTTTGTTTTCTATTTGGGAACCACCTATGATGTATCTAGCATGGAAAGTGTTGGGATGCTCCAAGTTGTTTTCGTTGGTAGGAAAAGTACGCCTCTCAAAAATAATTTTATCTCTCAATTTAAGCTTTGAGCTCTGGGACCTCTACAAATCACTACTTCCCTCCGCAAAGGGACTTTCTTTTACTTATGCAATTTTTATTTTGAATTTGAGTCTCCATATTCTCTTATAAAGCACCAAGTAAGGGGCACTATGATCGTATTTGAGAATTGGGTGTAGCTAATATTCAAGTGTGTTTCATGAATGGATCAATGATTGAGCATGATGGGCTAGGGATAACTTGCTTTAGTGTTGATATTTTGAAAGACATGGTTGCTTGTTGGTATGCTTGAGTTTAAAGTCTTCATGTCAAAACTAGACTATTGCTTTGAATCATATAAAAGTCCATATGTCCATGCTATAAAGAAAAGAATGTGATGAACATGTTAGGCAGCATTCCACTTCAAAAATTCTGTTTTTATCATTTACCTACTCGAGGACGAGCAGGAATTAAGCTTGGGGATGCTGATACATCTCCAACGTATCTATAATTTTTTATTGTTCCATGCTGTTATATTATCATTCTTGGATGTTTTACAATCATTTTATAGTCATTTTATATCATTTTTGGTACTAACCTATTGGCATAGTGCCAAGTGCCAGCTGCTGTTTTCTCCATGTTTTTTACATCGCAGGAAATCAATATCAGATAGAGTCCAAATGCCACGTAACTCCACGATGATTTTTTATGGACCAAAAGGAAGAAGTTGGGCCCTGGTTGCACCTGGGGGAGTCCCGAGGAGGGGACAACCCACCAGGGTGAGCCAGGAGGACCAGGTGCCCCCTGGTGGGTTGTGCCCACCTCGGGTGCCCCCTGGACCGCCTCTTTGCTCTATAAATACCCCAATATTCCAGAAACCCTATGGGAGTTGACGAAATATTCATCCAGCCGCCGCAGAGTCCAGAACCACAAAATCCAATCTAGACACCATCACGGAGTGGTTCACCACTTCCATTGGTGCCTCTCCGATGATGCGTGAGTAGTTCTTTGTAGACCTTCGGGTCCGTAGTTAGTAGCTAGATGGCTTCCTCTCTCTCTCTCTCTCTCTCTCTCTCTCTCTTGATTATCAATACAATGGTCTCTTGGAGATCCATATGATGTAAGTCTTTTGGCGGTGCGTTTGTTGGGATCCGGTGAACTTTGAGTTTATGATCAAATCTATGTTTTTATCCATGAAAGTTATTTGAGTCTTCTTTCATCTCTTATATGCATGATTGCTTATAGCCTCGTATTTCTTATCCGATATTTGGGTTTTGTTTGACCAACTTGGTCTATTTATCTTCCAATGGGAAAAGGTGCTTTATAGTGGGTTCGATCTTACGGTGCTTGATCCCAGTGACAGAAGGGGAACCGACACGTATGTATCGTTGCTACTAAGGATAAAAAGATGGGATCCATTTCTGCCGCAATAGATAAACGGATCTCGTCTACATCATGTCATCGTTCTTATTGCATTACTCTGTTTTCTCATGAACTTAATACACTAGATGCATGCTGGATAGCGGTCGATGTGTAGAGTAATAGTAGTAGATGCAGGCAGGAGTCAGTGTTGGGGAACGTAGCAGAAATTCAAAATTTTCCTATGTAACACCAAGATCTATCTATGGAGAGACCAGCAACGAGTAGAAAGGAGAGTGCATCTACATACCCTTGTAGATCGCTAAGCGGAAGCGTTCAAGTGAACGGGGTTGATGGAGTCGTACTCGTCGTGATTCAGATCACCGATGATCCTAGTACCGAACGGACGGCACCTCCGCGTTCAACACACGTACAGCTCGACGATGTCTCCCACGCCTTGATCCAGCAAGGAGATAGGGAGAGGTTGAGGAAGACTCCATCCAGCAGCAGCACAACGGCGTGGTGGTGATGGAGGAGCGTGGCAATCCTGCAGGGCTTCGCCAAGCACCTACGGGAGAGGAGGAGGTGTCACGGGAGGGAGGGAGGCGCCAAGGGCTCAGGTATGGATGCCCTCCCTCCCCTCCACTATATATAGGGGCATGGGAGAGGGGGGAGGCGCAGCCTTGCCCCTTACTCCAAGAAAGGGGTGCGGCCAAGAGGGGGGGAGGAGTCCATCCTCCCCAAGGCACCTCGGAGGTGCCTTCCCCCTTGAGGACTCTTCCCTCTAGGGTTCCCTAGGCGCATGGGCCTCTTGGGGCTGGTGCCCTTGGCCCATGTAGGCCAAGGCGCACCCCCTTCAGCCCATGTGGCCCCCCGGGGCAGGTGGCCCCACCCGGTGGGCTCCCGGGACCCTTCCGGTGGTCCCGGTACAATACCGATGACCCCGAAACTTGTCCCGATGGCCGAAACAGGACTTCCTATATATAAATCTTTACCTCCGGACCATTCCGTAACTCCTCGTGACATCCGGGATCTCATCCGGGACTCCGAACAACATTCGGTAACCACATACAAACTTCCTTTATAACCCTAGCGTCATCGAACCTTAAGTGTGTAGACCCTACGGGTTCGGGAGACATGTAGTCATGACCGAGATGTTCTCCGGTCAATAACCAACAGCGGGATCTGGATACCCATGTTGGCTCCCACATGTTCCACGATGATCTCATCGGATGAACCACGATGTCAAGGACTCAATCAATCCCGTATACAATTCCCTTTGTCTAGCGGTATGGTACTTGCCCGAGATTCGATCATCGGTATACCGATACCTTGTTCAATCTCGTTACCGGCAAGTCTCTTTACTCGTTCCGTAACACATCATCCCGTGATCAACTCCTTGATCACATTGTGCACATTATGATGATGTCCTACCGAGTGGGCCCAGAGATACCTCTCCGTTTACACGGAGTGACAAAATCCCAATCTCGATTCGTGCCAACCCAACAGACACTTTCAGAGATACCCGTAGTGTGCCTTTATAGCCACCCAGTTACATTGTGACGTTTGGCACACCCAAAGCACTCCTACGGTATCCGGGAGTTGCACAATCTCATGGTCTAAGGAAATGATACTTGACATTAGAAAAGCTTTAGCATACGAACTACATGATCTTGTGCTAGGCTTAGGATTGGGTCTTGTCCATCACATCATTCTCCTAATGATGTGATCCCGTTATCAACGACATCCAATGTCCATGGTCAGGAAACCGTAACCATCTATTAATTAACGAGCTAGTCAACTAGAGGCTTACTAGGGACATGGTGTTGTCTATGTATCCACACATGTATCTGAGTTTCCTATCAATACAATTCTAGCATGGATAATAAACGATTATCATGAACAAGGAAATATAATAATAATCAATTTATTATTGCCTCTAGGGCATATTTCCAACAGTCTCCCACTTGCACTAGAGTCAATAATCTAGTTCACATCGATATGTGATTAACACTCAAGGTCACATCCCCATGTGACTAACACCCAAAGAGTTTACTAGAGTCAATAATCTAGTTCACATTTACCATGTGATTAACACTCGATGAGTTCTGGGTTTGATCATGTTATGCTTGTGAGAGAGGTTATAGTCAACGGGTCTGAACCTTTCAGATCCGTGTGTGCTTTACAAATCTCTATGTTATCTCCTAGATGCGGCTACCACGTTCTATTTGGAGCTATTCCAAATAACTGTTCTACTTGGAGCTATTCTAAATTGTTGCTCCATTATACGTATCCGGTATCTCTACTCAGAGCTATCCGGATAGGTGTTAAGCTTGCATCGACGTAACCCTTTACGACGAACTCTTTTACCACCTCCATAATTGAGAAAATTCCTTAGTCCACTAGTTACTAAGGATAACTTTGACCGCTGTCCTGTGATCCATTCATGGATCACTCTTGTACCCCTTGACTGACTCATGGTAAAGCACACTTCAGGTGCGGTACACAGCATAGCATACTGTAGAGCCTATGTCTTAAGCATAGGGGACGACCTTCGTTCCTTTCTCTCTATTCTGCCATGGTCGAGCTTTAAGTCTTAACTTCATACCTTACAACTCAGGCAAGAACTCCTTCTTTGACTGATCCATCTTGAACACCTTCAAGATCACGTCAAGGCATGTGCTCATTTGAAAGTACTATTAAGCGTTTTGATCTATCCTTATAGATCTTGATGCTCAATGTTCAAGTAGCTTAATCCAGTTTTTCCATTGAAAACACTTTCCAAATAACCCTATATGCTTTCCAGAAATTCTACGTCATTTCTGATCATTAATATGTCAACAACATATACTCATCAGAAATTCTATAGTGCTCCCACTCACTTCTTTGGAAATACAAGTTTCTCATAAACTTTGTATACACCCAAAATCTTTGATCATCATCAAAGCATACATTCCAACTCCGAGATGCTCACTCTAGTCCTCAGAAGGATTGCTGGAGCTTTGCATATTTATTAGCATATTTCAGGATAGACAAAACCTTCCGGTTGTATCACACACAACCTTTCCTCAAGAATCGTCGAGGAAACAATGTTTTGACATCCTATCTGCAAGATTTCATAAATAATGCAGTAATTGCTAATATAATTCCAACAGACTCTTAGCATCGCTACGAGTGAGAAAATCTCATCGTAGTCAACTCCTTGAACTTGTCGGAAAACATCTTAACGACAAGTCGAGCTTTCTTAATGGTGACATTTACCATCATTGTCCGTCTTCCTTTCAAAATCCATATGTACCTAACAGCCTTACGACCATCAAGTAGTTCTTCCAAAGTCTACACTTCGTTTTCATATATGGATCCTCTCTCGGATTACATGGCCTCGAGCCATTTATCGGAATCCGGGCCCACCATTGCTTCTCCATAGCTCGTAGGTTCATTGTTGTCTAGCAACATGACTTCCAAGACAGGATTACTGTACCACTCTGAAGTAGTACGTATCCTTGTCACCCTACGAGGTTTGGGAGTGACTTGATCTGAAGTTTCATGATCACTATCATAAGCTTCTACTTCAATTGGTGTAGGTGCCACAGGAACAACTTCCTGTGCCCTGCTACACACTGGTTGAAGTGATGGTTCAATAACCTCATCAAGTCTCCACCATCCTCCCACTCAATTTTTCGAGAGAAACTTTTCCTCGAGAAAGGACCCGATTCTAGAAACAATCCCTTATTGCTTTCGGATCTGAGATAGGAGGTATACCCAACTGTTTTGGGTGTCCTATGAAGATGCATTTTATCCGCTTTGGGTTCGAGCTTATCAACCTGAAACTTTTTCACATAAGCGTCGCAGCCCCAAACCTTTAAGAAATGACAACTTAGGTTTCTCTAAACCATAATTCATACGGTGTCATCTCATCGGAATTACGTGGTGCCCTATTTAAAGTGAATGTGGTTGTCTTTAATGCCTAACCCATAAACTATCGTGGCAGTTCGATAAGAGACATCATGGTATGCATCATATCCAATAGGGTGCAACTATGATGTTCGGACACACCATCACACTATGGTGTTCCAGGCGGTATTAATTGTGAAACAATTTCCACAATGTCTTAATTCTGTGCCAAACTCGTGATTTAGATATTCATCTCTATGATCATATCATAGACATTTTATCCTCTTGTCACAATGATCTTCTACTTCACTCTGAAATTACTTGAACCATTCAATAATTCAGACTTGTGTTTCATCAAGTAAATATTCTCAACATCTACTCGAATCATCTGTGAAGTAAGAACATAACGATATTCACTGCATGCCTCAGCACTCATTGGACTGCACACATCAAAATGTGTTGCTTCCAACAAGTTGCTATCTTGTTCCATTTTACTGAAACCGAGGCTTTTCAGTCATCTTGCCTATGTGGTATGATTTGCATATCTCAAGTGATCCAAAATCAAGTGAGTCCAAACGATCCATCTGCATGGAGTTTCTTTATGCGTATACACCAATAGACATGGTTCGCATGTCTCAAATTTTTCAAAAATGAGTGAGTCCCAAGATCCATCAACATGGAGCTTCTTCATGCGTTTTAAACCAATATGACTTACATGGCAGTGCCACCAGTAAGTGGTACTATCATTACTATCTTTTGGCATGAAAATGTGTATCACTACGATCGAGATTCAATCAACCATTCAGGTTTAATGCTAATCTTGATGGTAGAGGGAGCGTGCGATGTTTGATTACATCAAACTTGGAAACACTTCCAACATATATCGTCAGCTCACTTTTAGCTAGTCTCCGTTTATTCCGTAGCCTTTTGTTTCGAGTTACTAACACTTAGCAACTGAATCGGTATCTAATACCCTGGTGCTACTAGGAGTACTAGCAAAGTACACATTAACACAATGTATATCCAATATACTTCTATCGACCTTGCCAGCCTTCTTATCTACCAAGTATCTAGGGTAATTCTGCTCTAGTGGTTGTTCCCCTTATTACAGAAGCACTTAGTCTCGGGTTTGGGTTTTACCTTGGGTTTCTTCACTAGAGCAGCAGCTGATTTGCTGTTTCATGAAGTATCCCTTCTTGCCCTTGCCCTTCTTGAAACTAGTGGTTTCACAACCATCAACAATTGATGCTCCTTCTTGATTTCTACTTTCGTGATGTCTAACAACGCGAATACCTCAAGGATCATCTCTATCCTTGATATGTTATAGTTCATCACGAAGTTCTAGCAGCTTGGTGGTAATGACTTCGGAGAACCATCACTATTTCATCTGGAAGATCAACTCCCACTCGATTCAAATGATTGTTGTACTCAGACAATCTGAGCACAAGCTCAACAATTGAGCTTTTCTCCTTAGTTTGCAGGTTAAGAAAGTCATTGGAGGTCTTATACCTCTTGACATGGGCACGAGCCTGAAATCCCAATTTCAGCCCTCAAAACATCTCATATGTTTCGCGATGTTTCAAAACGTCTTTGGTGCCTCAACTCTAAACCGTTTAACTGAACTATCACGTAGTTATCAAAACATGTATGTCAGATGTTCGCAACAACCACAGACAACGTTCGAGGTTCAGCACACTGAGCGGTGCATTAAGGACATAAGCCTTCTTTGAAGCAATGAGGACAATCCTCAGTTTACGGACCTAGTCCGCATAATTGCTACTATCAACTTTCAACTAATTTTTCTCTAGGAACATATCTAAACAGTAGAACTATAGCGTGAGCTACGACATAATTTGCAAAAAGTTCTTTTGACTATGTTCAGGATAATTAAGTTCATCTTATGAACTCCCACTCAGATAGGCATCCCTCTAGTCATCTAAGTGATTACATGATCCGCGTCAAACTAGGCCGTGTCCGATCATCACGTGAGACGGACTAGTCATCATCGGTGAACATCTTCATGTTGATCGTATCTTCTATACGACTCATGTTCGACCTTTCGGTCTCCGTGTTCCGAGGCCATGTCTGTACATGCTAGGCTTGTCAAGTTAACCCTAAGTGTTTCGCGTGTGTTCCGAGGCCATGTCTGTACATGCTAGGCTCGTCAACACCCGTTGTATTTGAACGTCTGAATAAAACACCCGATCATCACGTGATGTTTTGAAACAGCGAACTGTCGCAACGGTGCACAGTTAGGGGAGAACACTTCTTGAAATTGTTGTAAGGGATCATCTTATTTACTACCGTCGTTCTAAGCAAATAAGATGTATAAACATGATAAACATCACATGCAATCAAATAGTGACATGATATGGCCATCATCACTTTGCTCCTTTTGATCTCCATCTTCGGGGCTCCATGATCACCATCGTCACCGGCATGACACCATGATCTCCATCATCATGATCTCCATCATCGTGTCTTCATGAAGTTGCCTCGCCAACTATTACTTCTACTACTATGGCTAACGGTTAGCAATAAAGTAAAGTAATTACATGGCGTTTAAGTTGACACGCAGGTCACAAATAAATAAAGACAACTCCTATGGCTCCTGCCGGTTGTCATACTCATCGACATGCAAGTCGTGATTCCTATTACAAGAACATGATCAATCTCATACATCACATATATCATTCATCACATCCTCTTTGGCCATATCACATCACATAGCATACCCTGCAAAAACAAGTTAGACGTCCTCTAATTGTTGTTTGCATGTTTTACGTGGCTGCTATGGGTTTCTAGCAAGAACGTTTCTTACCTACGCATGAACCACAACGTGATATGCCAATTGCTATTTACCCTTCATAAGGACCCTTTTCATCGAATCCGATCCGACTAAAGTGGGAGAGACAGACACCCGCCAGCCACCTTATGCAACTAGTGCATGTTTGTCGGTGGAACCGGTCTCACGTAAGCGTACGTGTAAGGTTGGTCCAGGCCGCTTCATCTCACGATGCCGCCGAATCAAGATAAGACTAGTAACGGCAAGCATATTGAACAATATCGACGCCCACAACTACTTTGTGTTCTACTCGTGCAAAGAATCTACGCAATAGACCTAGCTCATGATGCCACTGTTGGGGAACGTAGCAGAAATTCAAAATTTTCCTACGTAACACCAAGATCTATCTATGGAGAGACCAGCAACGAGTAGAAAGGAGAGTGCATCTACATACCCTTGTAGATCGCTAAGCGGAAGCGTTCAAGTGAACGGGGTTGATGGAGTCGTACTCGTCGTGATTCAGATCACCGATGATCCTAGTACCGAACAGACGGCACCTCCGCGTTCAACACACGTACAGCTCGACGATGTCTCCCACGCCTTGATCCAGCAAGGAGAGAGGGAGAGGTTGAGGAAGACTCCATCCAGCAGCAGCACAACTGCGTGGTGGTCATGGAGGAGCGTGGCAATCCTGCAGGGCTTCGCCAAGCACCTACGGGAGAGGAGGAGGTGTCACGGGAGGGAGGAAGGCGCCAAGGGCTCAGGTATGGATGCCCTCCCTCCCCTCCACTATATATAGGGGCAGGGGAGAGGGGGGAGGCGCAGCCTTGCCCCTTACTCCAAGAAAGGGGTGCGGCCAAGAGGGGGGAGGAGTCCATCCTCCCCAAGGCACCTCGGAGGTGCCTTCCCCCTTGAGGACTCTTCCCTCTAGGGTTCCCTAGGCGCATGGGCCTCTTGGGGCTGGTGCCCTTGGCCCATGTAGGCCAAGGCGCACCCCCTTCAGCCCATGTGGCCCCCCATGGCAGGTGGCCCCACCCGGTGGGCCCCCGGGACCCTTCCGGTGGTCCCGGTACAATACCGATGACCCCGAAACTTGTCCCGATGGCCGAAATAGGACTTCCTATATATAAATCTTTACCTCTGGACCATTCCGGAACTCCTCGTGACGTCCGGGATCTCATCCGGGACTCCGAACAACATTCGGTAACCACATACAAACTTCCTTTATAACCCTAGCGTCATCGAACCTTAAGTGTGTAGACCCTACGGGTTCGGGAGACATGTAGTCATGACCGAGATGTTCTCCGGTCAATAACCAACAGCGGGATCTGGATACCCATGTTGGCTCCCACATGTTCCACGATGATCTCATCGGATGAACCACGATGTCAAGGACTCAATCAATCCCGTATACAATTCCCTTTGTCTAGCGGTATGGTACTTGCCCGAGATTCGATCGTCGGTATACCGATACCTTGTTCAATCTCGTTACCGGCAAGTCTCTTTACTCGTTCCGTAACACATCATCCCGTGATCAACTCCTTGATCACATTGTGCACATTATGATGATGTCCTACCGAGTGGGCCCAGAGATACCTCTCCGTTTACACGGAGTGACAAAATCCCAATCTCGATTCGTGCCAACCCAACAGACACTTTCAGAGATACCCGTAGTGTGCCTTTATAGCCACCCAGTTACTTGTGACGTTTGGCACACCCAAAGCACTCCTACGGTATCCGGGAGTTGCACAATCTCATGGTCTAAGGAAATGATACTTGACATTAGAAAAGCTTTAGCATACGAACTACATGATCTTGTGCTAGGCTTAGGATTGGGTCTTGTCCATCACATCATTCTCCTAATGATGTGATCCCGTTATCAACGACATCCAATGTCCATGGTCAGGAAACCGTAACCATCTATTGATTAACGAGCTAGTCAACTAGAGGCTTACTAGGGACATGGTGTTGTCTATGTATCCACACATGTATCTGAGTTTCCTATCAATACAATTCTAGCATGGATAATAAACGATTATCATGAACAAGGAAATATAATAATAATCAATTTATTATTGCCTCTAGGGCATATTTCCAACAGTCGGTCTACTAATCTTGGATGTGATGCCTATATAATGATCATTGCCTGGATATCGTCATGATTTTTTGAAGTTCTATCAATTGCCCAATAGTAATTGTTTTCCCACCGTTTGCTATTTTTCTCGAGAGAAGCCACTAGTGAAGTCTACGGCCCCGGGTCTCTTTTCATCATATTTTCCTTTGCGATCTATTTTCTCTTGCATTTATTTTCAGATCTATTAAACCAAAAATACAAAAATACCTTGCTGCAATTTATTTGTTCCACGATCTATTTATCCTACCTACAAATTTACCTCACGTCCTTTGCCTATCTTGAGGCGTCGTACCCCGAAACGGATTGACAACCCCTTTAACACGTCGGGTTGCGAGGTGTTGTTATTTGTGTGTAGGGGCTGTTTACGTTGTGTTGCTTGGTTCTCCTACTAGTTCGATAACCTTGGTTTCATATTTGAGGGAAATACCTACCGCCGCTATGTTGCATCATCCCTTCCTCTTTGGGGAAATACCGACGTAGCTTCAAGCGACATCATTCATCCACAACCAATCAACCGGCTGGACTCACAATGTCTCGACTCGTTCTACGTATCGCGTGTGCGGCGGCAACGGGCACTGTTCATGAAAAGGCAACCCAACACACCGGCTGGCTACGTCTTTCACGGGGGCTCAATCAGCTTCAGTAAGCACCGAGAAGGATCGATTGGGTTTAGTTAGCAGCGAAGGAGTCAGTCGGGTTGAGTTTGCAGCGAAGGAATTGCTCAGTTCAGTTAGGGGCGAAGGGATCGATCGATCGGCTTCGGTATGTAGTGGTGTGATCGCTCGGGTTCAATAAGAGAACGCCTCGCTTGGGTTCAGTTATAGCGAACACGGCTCTCACTACGCGCGCGTACGAGAGAGAAATGTGCAAACCACACTGCATCGCTTGGCCCCCGACCACCAACCATAACCGGGAACTTCGTGAAAATTTCATCGCCCTAACTTCTACCATGATTTTTTATGTTATGGACGGCCCAAAGAATGTCATGCAGGTACCGTCGACACTCCCCTAATAGAAGAACACATCCTTGAAAATGAGGGCTATTTCCAAATCCTCGGCATAGACTAGGTCGTCATCTCAGACATGGATTTCTAGTTGCAAAGCGAGGGAACTTATTTTCTCCACCCAACGCCTCCAGCCCTGCTCAGATATGTTGAGAAACTAATCAGGATAATAAAAACTATGCTCAAGTAAAATCAAGATATCAGGTACAAAAACTCACCGCCTCGACTGGCTTGTAAGGAGAGAAGCCGTCAAACATGGTTTAGGAAATCCTCATTTTTCCCCTTTTAGATGGCCTCCAACGCGGATGCTAAGGATTGGTGGTCCTTGTAGCCCTTCCGGATCTCGTCATCGGCTCCATTGTATTCCCACAACGGATGAACACGTTGTTGAAGAGGTTGGACTCCTCGAGCCATTGCCATGGCCATCACACTTGAGCGGCTCGTTGGGACACCTCGGCGTCATCCTCCACGGACGGACTCCCTGGCCGTTAGTTGTATCGCTTCTTCGGTGGGTCATGAGAGAACGAGGGCAGCCCCTGACAAACAAGATCTTCTAGTGGTACGACGTCGGTGTAAAACCACTGGGCTAACCACGTATCGGCACCCTCTTTAGGATCCCAGGGAGTAATCTGTCCAGACAACTCTCCATACCTCGACAACTCCAACTTTGAAGATTGTGCCATCCTTGGAGCAAGGAATTAAACAAAAATACTTCCGCCACAACCCAAAGTGGGCTTGGCAGCAAAGGAAGGCTTCACAAAGGATGAAAAAACCTGATATGTGGAGGATATCATTGGGCGTGAGGTGGAGCTGGATCCCGTAAAACTCCAGAAGGCCCCTGATGAAAGGATGAATGGGATAGCCGAGTCCTCGAACGAGAAAGGGCATGAAGCAGATTCGCTTTGCCCAATTTGGTGTGGGATACTTATCATTGATAACCCCTCTATCTATGGCCACAAGACCAGAGCGGCCCCAACGCAAACTCTGGCTCAAGCAGATACCCTAGTGTTGCGAGCCGATTCAGTTGCCCTTGGGTAACCGAGCAACTCTGCCAATCTCTGTCGAGGGGACCGTTTGGGCACTTTGACAATCCTGGAGTGTGCGCCATTGTTGGAGCTCTATAAGCAAAGGTGGGAGAGAGATAGTTGCGTGGGCACAAGAAACAAGTAGGCGGAGTGAAGGCGAAATCACCTCCCCCTTGGGTTTATATTCACCATGATAGGACATATTGCGGTCGGATGCTTGAGTCCTCAATAATTAATCTGCATGTTTCCCAGGCATTATGCCGTGTTTGGGAATGTGGATCAAGGAAAAGAAGTTTAAAACACCGCTAAAACGGATCTCAGGGCCCACTACAACTCCTTTTGGCAAGTACATCGAGAAGTGGGACCACAAGACTGCTAAGGGTCGTTGAGAATCCTCGGAGAATAAAAATTCGCTTATAAGGAATCGACCTCGGCATAAAGAAACTTCATACTTGGATTCCTCAAACAAGAGTCTTCGGATCCAATGAACCAAATTACCTGAAGTATATAACTGAATCAACACATAGATGCAAAAGCCAATGGTGGAACATGAAGAGGACCTTCGGGTCCAAATAAAGTCATCGAATCTAGAAGCCGACGTGGAAGATGGAACTCGCCTATGAAGCCGAAGACTCGAAGATGAAGCTATCCCAAGGAAGCATCAGTGTCCTCGGCTTGAAGACCGAATCAGGGGCTACAGATGGTGTCCTGGATTAGGTGGTGCATACCAGGTCGACCTGCCATTCATGGGCCGAGCCGAGGAACCGCCGACAACTGATGATGGGGCATGTAGGCCATGGCCCAAGGCATAATCAAGATGGAATCCTCCAAAGACTTGCCATACACTTCAAGGCGTATTCAAATTATCAGCATGTTATCCCTAGTTCTAGTCGGCATAGTTGTAACACTAGATACCCCTGGTGCCTATATAAGACGTGGGTTTTTAGTGTCTAGAGGCATCCTAGAACAGGTTAGAATTCAATTATACGATCTTGAGGTAGATCGGCATCTACTTTGTACTCCATCCACAATCAATATAATACAAGTAGGATATAGGGTTTTACCTCTTCAAGAGGTCCCAAACCTGGGTAAATACGACCCCTTTTACTTCCAGTTATCATCGTGCCAAGATCACCAGCTCGGGACCCCCTACCCGAGATCCGCTGGTTTTAACACAAACAGGTAGTATCGGCTAAAATAAATAGTTGATACTTCTGAAGTACTGCCGCTCTTGTACCGCGGCCAAAACAGACAAGAATGGCTCCTCTACGCTAGTTGGTATGATACTTGGTCCCGTAGGGCCGCTCCACCTGGGGAGCGGTGTTACCGGCCAAGAGTGTGATACTATCGACCTGAGAGTGGTCAAAAGTAGTATTGCTCCCTCATTCCCCCACTACTACCGGGTAGCGAAAATCAGAAGCACTAAGTTAGAGTTGAGAACTCCTCGAAATCTGGGAAGGGTATGTGGGTGCAAATATGGTTTTGTGCATGTGTTTGATTCCACCCATACCTTCCAACGCAGACGCCCTCTTAATAGTGCAGTTTTCCTACGATCAAATAAAATAAATCGACAAAAACACCGGGTTCGCTCTTTTCCTATTAGAAGGGAACATAACCGTCTTGTGCCACTTTCAGATATACCTGTGTAGCTCAAACACACGGTTAGACTGCAAGTTATGTTGTCATCAACACCAAAATCACTTAGGGAGGGAAATGCCCTTTCAAAAGTACTATGACCCCTTCGAAATTACTAAGCGTACTCGTGATGCGGCTTATCGTCTTCAAGTGCCGGCAGCAAGTCAAATTTATCTCGGGTTTTGCAAAGCTTCCTGAAATTGCTGATCTTGTGGCAAGTCTATTGGTTCCAGAAGCTATACTTGAGCGTCGTATGATCGAAAAAATAAATACAACCATTCCTCATATCCAAGTGAATGGTCAGGGTTGTCGGAAGATAGCTTTAGTCGGGAAAACTATTATGTGCCCAATGACCATTTTCTAGCAGCCCCAATCTGGGACCGGCCACGTTCTGAAGAAGAGGGGGGGTGTTTATTTCCATCTTCTTCACTCCTTTTATCTTTCTTTTTTCCTTTTTCTTTTTCTTGTCCCTTTTTCCCTTTTTGGGAATGATTTTGTTCGGTTTTCTATTTTTGTTTTTGTTTTCTTAATTCCTTTTGCAAACGCGTGAACTTTTTTAAATTTCCTGAATAACTTTTTTCAAATTTGTTAACTTTTTTCAAAATTGATGAACTTTTTTCAAAATTGATGAACTCTTTCCAAAATTGATCAACCTCTCTGAAAGTTGATAAAAAAATCAATATCGCCGAACTTTTTTTAAAATTGATGAACTTTTTTCAAAACCGATGAACCTTTTTAAAATTTGGTAAACATTTTTCAAATTTGGTGAACTTTTTCCAAATTTGATGATTTTTATTTGAAATTTATGAACTATTTTTTAAATATGTGAACTATTTTTCAAATTTTATGAACTTTTTTCAAGTTCATGAATTTTTTTGAAGTTTTGTGTAATTTTTTTGAATAGGCCGATTTTCTTTCATGCTCATGGATTTTTTTTTAAAAACTGTGGATTTTCAAATTTTGTTCACAATTATTTAATAAAATCATGTTTTCCAGAATATTTTCAAATAAAATCTGTGCGTTACAAGAATAGTGTTGTGCAATTTTGTGTTTACTAACGCGGCTTAGAATTATTCTTAAGCTTTTCGCGCCGCTGCAATGGATATAATCCACTGGCTCAAGTGGTTAGCCGAAGACGGACACAATTGTTAACTCTCAAGTTCGAATCTCGGGATACCCTTCGAATCCCCAATTCTCTCTCAACCTTCCACCGCTACCTCTCAAGGTCCTCACACCCGGGCTCCTGCTTGTCGGTGGTTTAAATAACATCAACCAGGGCTTGTTTTTTTTTGAGTCTAAACACACTTTATTAATTACTCAAAAATGTTCATAGGGATACAAGAGATGTTTGGAGGGTTTAAAAGCCATACATGGCGCCCGAAATCCAAACCAAAAGCATGCTTAGCGAGACTATGTGCCTCAATATCCGTTGCCCTCCCCTCAAAGATGAAGGAGCAATCATCAAAAGTATTCTTTGACTCCACTATCTCTCTAATGGTACTAGCATAGACGCCACCAGTGCAGTTTTTTATGTCATTCACCACCTCTTGGCAGTCACTTGCTATGAGGATTTTAGCAAGATCAAGATCCATAGCAAGATCAAGTGCCTCGCGACAGGCCAAGGCTTCCAAAGTCGCTGGATCTGAAATGCCTTCGATCTTGATGGCCGAGGCTCCCAAAAAAGATCCCGAAGAGCTTCTGCATACAGCACTGAAAGAGCCAAAGCTACCATCTCTGGAAACTGCCCCATCCACAGCCAAAGCTACCATCTCTGGAAACTGCCCCATCCACACGGAGTTTTGCTGTCCCTTCCGACGGAGCTACCCATCTTGGCTGAACTAATTCAGCTCGTGCGACCACCCTTGGATTCTTCTTCGTCTTGCAATCTTCCAACTCTCGAATATATTTCAGGATGAAATTGTATGTCGAAAGCGGACTCTGGAAAATATGTTCATGGAGTGCCTGTCGCCTCGCATACCAGATAGCCCATAATGTTGTGGCAACAAGAATGAAATCGTCAGAAGATAGCATATCCTGAATTGCAAACAGCCACCGCTTCGCATCTGGTTCTGTAATGCTATTCAATGCATCGACAAGATCCTGGTCATGAAGAGCCCAAACACATCTTGCAACAGTACAGTGAAGCAAGGAATGTTGCCACGAATCTTCCGCTCCACATAAGCCACAACAAGTGGTCGTTGACATATTTCGATGATGCATAACATCCGTTGTCGGTATTGATTGCTGGGCTAATCTCCATAGAAAAATTTTAAGTTTTGGAGGAACATCTACCCTCCACATCGCCTTCCAGGAAAGCTTTTCTCTGTCCGTGTCGGAGGAGTCCGCACGCCCCTCCAACCAGGCCTCTCTTCTCATCTTTGTCTCCACCAACATGCGATATGAAGATCTGACAGAGAAAACACCCCGTCTCTCATGTACCCACGACCAGAAATCATCAATTTGCCGCGTACACAGAGGGATAGAATATATGGCTGCCGCATCTGTTGGAAGAAAAACTTCATTTATCAACGCTCGGTTCCACTCAGCACCGGGTAAAATTAAGTCGCTCACCTCTTGGGGAGGATGAGTGACCCTGCTCGTTATCGGCCTCATGTTCGAGGATCTAGGCAGCCAATTGTGACGCCATATGTTGGTGGTATGCCCATCTCCAATCCGTCGGATCAAACCCTGATTAAGGACCTCCCTACCATCAATGATAGCATGCCAGATTTGTGACGGAGCCGATCCCAGCTCAGCTCGCAGAAACTCCCCTGTAGGGTAGTATTTGGCCTTCAAAAGTCGAGCACTAAGTGAGTCCGGTTCCATCAGGATTCGCCATGCCTGTTTAGCCAAGAGGGCGAGATTAAAAAGCTCTATATCTCGAAAGCCCAAGCCTCCACAATATTTTGGTTGTGTCATTATGCTCCACGAGACCCAGCTTGGTTTCCGTCTTCCCTCCTTACTGCCCCACCAGAACTTCCTGATCAGAGTATTTATGTGTTCACATAGACCTCGGGGCAGCCTGAAGCAGGACATAGAGTAAACTGGGATTGACTGAGCAACGGAATTTATAAGAATTTCTTTCCCTCCCACTGACAATAGCTTCTCCATCCATCCCTTAACCTTGTTCCATACTCTGTCCTTCAGAAATTTGAAGGCTCCATTCTTACAATTCCCCACATCAGAAGGCATACCCAGATACTTATCAGAGAGGGACTCATTTGCAATATTCAAAACATTCTTTACCTCAGCTTTCAAAGTGGCAGGGCACCCCTTGCTAAAAAAGATTGAGGATTTTGCTAGATTTATCCTTTGTCCGGAAGCATTGCAGTAGTCCTCCATCAAGACCGACAGCTCATTTGCTCCAACAGAACTGGCTTTGACAAACAGCAGGCTATCATCAGCAAATAACAAGTGGCTTACCGGCGGTGACGTCGGAGCAACTCGAATTCCGGTGAGGTGTGATGATTCATTTTGGGTTTTAAAAAGGCACGAAAGGCCCTCCGCTGCTAGCAAAAACAGGTATGGAGAAATAGGGTCTCCCTGACGGATTCCTCTGGATGGTGAAAATTGCTCAAGCTTACCACCATTAAACATGACTGTTGAGCAGATTAGCAGCAAACTTTGTAACCTGTCGGCTTCTTTGAAGCAGTGGAGTGGAGCAACAATTGGCTGCGTGCCGAAAGAGATAAAGAAGTTGAAAAAAGAGTTGACAGTTTTGCAAAATGACCCCCAAAGAGTAGCGCCATCACATGCAGAGATAAAAATTATTGACCGTCTTGTTGAGCTGTATCACATGGAAGAGATCAAACAGAGGCAGCGATCCCGAGTGGAGTGGCTTAGGGATGGGGACAAGAACACCAAATTCTTCCAAAGACGAGCTAGTATGCGTCGCCGTAAGAATACAATAAAATCTCTTGAACGTCCGGATGGATCAGTAACAACCGATGAAGCGGAGATGGCTTCAATCACAACCGTGTTTTATAAAAACCTGTTTAGATCAGGGGGCACCAGCGGTATGGATAAAGTACTAAACTCGGTCCCAGTCAAAGTCACGCATGAGATGAATGTGGGACTTATGGCTCCTTATACGGGTGAAGAGGTGAAAAATGCCCTTTTCCAGATGTATCCTACTAAGGCCCCTGGGCCTGACGGATACCCAGCTCATTTCTTCCAAAGGCACTGGGAACTGTGTGGTACGGAAGTGACCAATGTTGTTCTTCGCATCCTTCGTGGGGAGGAGAGTCCTGAGGTGATTAATGAGACTTTCCTGGTTTTGATTCCAAAGGTAAAGGACCCCACCAATCTTGCTCAATTCAGACCAATTAGTTTGTGCAATGTACTTTATAAAATTGCTTCGAAGGTCCTATCTAACAGACTGAAAAAGATACTCCCTGATATTATCTCTGAAGAGCAGTCTGCTTTCGTCCCCGGTCGGCTAATCACAGACAATATCATTACTGCTTATGAATGCTTACATTTTATGAAGAGGAACAAAGCTAAACGCAACAGATTCTGTGCTGTTAAGTTGGATATGATGAAGGCATACGACCGTGTTGAATGGAATTATTTGGAAGCTATCATGATCAAGATGGGTTTTGCGCCATCGTGGGTGGCTTCGGTCATGAGGATGGTCAACCAGGGCTCGTGGATTTTGGGATTTTGAGTGGCATCGAATCATTTCTTCAGCAGGGCGTAGGGGCAACATCGGTGGGCTTGTGGAAGGGCGAAGAGGGTCCGGCCACACTTTGGTCGGTCGAGTGGCCCGGTCACCGGGTCCGGCGCTGAAGTTGCTGAATTTTGCTTTCGGCTATTGCTTCTTATCAGTTTAGATCAGTCGCCATTGAGGTATCTTAACATGGCAAGGGGTATCTTAACAAACTCGCAAGGAAGACAAAGGTGTTCCGGGGCTTTTTTATAAAATATTTATTTTGAGATGCCTTTGTGTGTTTTGGGTGCGAGAGCGACGCCGACTAGCGTGTTAAAAAAACAGCAACACAGTGAAGGCTAAAAAGGATAACAGGACCACGACGGTACATCAAATATCACAGCAATACGATGCGCATACACGTAGAAAAACGGAGGGCGGAGGTTTACTGTAGGAACTGAAACTTGGCAGCTTAGAATTCAGATGTTTCCTCGACAAGAACTAAGATCCACACGCTTAAAAACATTGCGAGTAACCAGCAGGATGCAAGTTTTCATGGCTGCCGCATCTTGGAAGAATGGAGAGGAGCCATTTTAGGATCTGGGCTTCTCCTTCTTCTCCTTGAAGAGGGCGAGGAGGGACACGCCCGACACCTTCACCACCTTGAACCGGACACCGGGGATGTCTCCCACAGCATGCCCCTTCCGACCGAACCCAGCGATGAGCACCTCATCCTACACATTCATCACGGGCGGGCGGTGTTAGCGAAGAAGAGAGGGGGTTGACACGATACTAGCTGACAATGAAGTACCAGGAGGCAGGAATGGTATACTCACATTCTCCTCGATGAAGTTCAGGCAACCGTCGTTTGGCACAAAGGCGGCAATCTTCTTTCCATTCTTCACCAGCTGGACACGAGCGCACTTACGGATAGCAGAGTTGGGCTGCTTGGCTTCAATGCCACTACATAAAGTGCAAACAGTTTCGTGTCAGTTATCTATTGTTCCACGGAGGAAACAGGCACAGGTAGTTTATCAAATTTACATCTTTTCAAGGACAATCCCCTTCGCGTGGGATGAACCAGCAAAGGGTTTCTTCCACTCGTTCCCCAGATGGCTCTTCTTGTAGGCTTTGTCAGCCCACCGCTGGTTCCTCCTGTGGGTCTTGAGCTTGCGCCCAGCTCCCATACCACGTGTCTTACTGCATAAGCATCGCAGAACATTAGCATTCAGGGAAAATATGAGAACAAGCTAAAGATAAAAAGGCTACAGCTTGAACATTCCGTACGAAAAGTATCGGCTCAAAACTACAAGCACACAACTGCAGTACATGAATGCAGTTACATCTGCATTAAATTGAATTTGTACGGTAGATGAACGTGAATACATCCATATATTAAACTAAAGAAGTACAGTATTGTTGACATAGTTTTCCCATTCGTCGTTTCAACTAGCCGCAAAAATGAAACAATTTTTCAGGACTTGACAAGCAATTAACCTGAATATTTACACAAAGATGTACTACCTCTGTTTTTAAATATAGGACGTTTTGGCAGTTTAAATTGAGCACAAATATATAGAAGTAACAAATATAGGACATTTAGGAACAGAGGGTGTAGTACTGAACAAAAGAGAGGTATTTCAAGCCCTGAGGACAGGTGCTGATAAAGCAGAACTAGCGAAAGAAATAACACAAATACAGGACATTACTGAGTAATACAGCCCATATCTGTTTGCTACAACCCTAAGCCAATTTAAAGCACTTCTTGATAGTGAATGCAAATAAATTTTAGCTCACAGACAACTATCAGCTGTTTATTAAAAATCACACTGACCTTCATAAAAATCTATTAAATTAGTTGCATTGGAATAAACTTCTCATTCTGAATGAATAAGGCCAAGAAGTTGAAGTATAAGTTGGAAAACAAAGGCTCAAAAACAAAATGCCAACAATAGGGAGAAAACCCGAGCAACAACCGGACCAAATAATGAAGACAAACAAATCTAGATTTGCACAACTATTCGATGAAGTAATCATGTCATGGAATCAAAACATTTCATACAGAAAGTATTGAGGCAAAACTACAAGCAGATCACTACATATATGAATGCAGTTACATCCATACTAAATTGAATTAGTGCAGTTGTTCGCATATTTTTTCAATTTGCCGGTTCAACTAGCCACAAACATGAAAGAATTTTCAAGACTTGGCAACCAATAAACATAAATATTTTAAAAAAAAAAGACCCAGTGAACAAAAGAGAAGTCTGTCAAGTCGTGAGCATAGGTTCTGATAAAGCAGAACTAGCAAAAGAAATAACAAAATAAAGGACATTGCTAGGTTCATCCTATCTGTTTGCTACAACCTCGATTTATTATTAGTCAATTTAAAGCAGTTCTTGATGGTGAATGCAAATAAATACTCCCTCCGTCCCATAATATAAGAACGTTTTTCAAGCTAGCTTGAAAAACGTTCTTATATTATGGGACGGAGGGAGTATTTAGCTCACAGATAATTCTTCAGCACTGTATTTTAAATCACACTGAGTTGTCATTTCTCAAGAAGCTGCACTTATAAGGCCAAGAAGCTGAAGTATAAATTGGAGAACAAAGGCTCTAAAATAAAATTAGCAATATGTGGGAACAAGAAAGCTAATAGCGCAAAAAACTGAACCACAACCTGACCAAATAATGAAGACAGACAGAATCTAAATTTCCAGGACAATTCAATGAAGTAATCATGTCATGAATAGAAACATTTCACAATCCATATGTAACACCACATGTGAATCATAGATCAAGTGTTTGTCACTTCGTCATATCCCAGTGAGCTAGAGGTACACACATACGCACTACAATAGAAATTAGGATATGTTGAGTCAAAGTGCAGCTGACATATGGGTATGCAAAGGTACACGGTCGAGAAATTGGAACCACGCTCAGGAGAAGGACCATTGGTCGTCACTACTCACTAGATATGTAAATAATTGAAGAGAATACTAGACTACCACAGGAATGCTCTATGTTCTGCTATGTTGCTAATCATGTCATGAAAGTAAAAAAATTCACAGTCCATATGTGACACCACATGTGAGTCGCAGATCAAGTGCTTGTAGCATCTTCATACCCCAATGAGCTAGAGATACACAAAACTCCACTAGAACAGAAATTAGGATATGCTGACTCAAAGTACATCGTATACATGGGCATAGAAAGGTACATGGTCCAGAAAATGGTATCATTCTCAGGGCAAGGACCTTTGGTTCTCGCTGGTTATCTTGATAATCCAAGAGAACACTAGGCTACTGCATACCGCATATTCTGGCACGTTGCTAATGCATAAGAAAATATATAGAAGTAACTAGAGTCTAGAGCACTGGGCATAAGAGAGGCATTCGCTTCTTCAACCAATAGAGCACAGTGCAGCCAGTTGCATAAGGTTTACAGACAACTGACGGCAAAACTGTCAAAAGCAAAGGTACTTAGGATTTAAGGTGGATAATTTGTGCAAAAAAAACAAGGAATGTTTCAGACTACAGTGTTGCCTCGTTTAATTAACTACTGTCAACAACACAAGTAAAACGCAAAGAGAATCAAGGGCTTGAATGTTACTAGTGAGGCCAGTCCCCCCTGCTAAGCCAATTCCACCATTTACAAGCTAAAACTCAAACCACATCGGATTTTTTTGTTGGCACGGAAGCAATGCAGATCACTACTCACAATAGTCCACTTCAAATTTCATGCATGCGTCGGACAAAGGGTCTAGAATCCAGAAGAGCACATAGTAAGATGAAGGTGCTCTCTGGTGGATCTGTTGATACAGCAAAATCGAACGGAGTAGCGCGGGACTTGTAGGCGAGATGTAGAGTGCAGAAGTTAAATTACCCCATGTTGGTCGGCGAGGGAGATCGCGAAGCTCGAAGCGGGGGCTTGGCTGCGACCGACGGCGAGGGCGCTGGAGCTAGGGGCGGCGGCGGCGGAAAAGGTCGCTTGGTTGGAGACTTGGAGGCGGGCAGGTGGGCGAAGGGTTTATCGGAGGAAGTTTGGCTCCGGCGACGGGCTCAACAATTCAATGGCATGAGCCTCTATTTGGGCCCACATTTGCATTTTCCTTTTTGCGATATTGGGCCACATTTTCGTTTCTCATTTTATATTTTCTGTTTCTTTGCCTCTACAAAATTGTTCGGGATTAAAAAACAGTTATGAATTTAAAATATTCATAGGGATTTCAAAACAACCATCAAATTTCAAAAACAAGTTCATGAGTTTGAAAAAAAAATCTTCAATGCAAAAAATATTCGTGAGTTCAAAAATGTTCTGGCCACTGAAAATATGTTTGTGAATTCAAAAAATGTTTAAAACATTTAGTCTTCAAAAAATGTTCATGATTTGGAACAAATGTTCTAGGATTCAGAAATGTTTGTGAATTATAGAAAACGTTCATGGATTCAAAAAAAATTGTCGATCTGATAAATTCCTGCTGATTCAAGGAAAAGTTTAAAATTTCAAAAAAAATGTTTGTAATTGTTTTCAAAATGCTTCTGAATTCAAAAAACGTTAACGATTTAAAAAATCATGATTTTGTAAAAAAAATGTGAATTGAAAAAATGTTCACAATTACATAAAAATGTTCATGAATTCGAAAAATATTTCATGATTTCAAAAAATATTTATGATTACAAAAACAAATGATCACAAAACTTATTATAGATGCTCCAAAAATTGAAATAAAAAGAGAAAAAAATAAAGAGAAAACAAGAAAAGAACATGAAAAATAATAAAGAAAGAAAAAAACGAATACGTAAAAGGAAAGTAATTAACGAAAATTGAAAACCAAGAAACAAATACCAAACAATCAGTCTCTGAAGGTTCTAGAACCAACCTTCCCAAGAGTAGGAAAAGGCTAGTTGGACCGGCCCAAAAATGTACGTGCGGGGGAACATGGCGTGCGCGGGCGATCGCTAACCAGTGACCGGCCCACGCGTCGAGTAAATCCATATATGTTGTACATCGCGGTAAACTGTCACGGCTTTGCACAGGAAGGAAGCCCCTCATATCCAGCCCAAATATGGGGCGTCTCGGACGCGTCCATCATGTGGACTTGGCCAGCCTAGCTCACGCGTGCCTATATCCCCATCCAGAAAACCCTAGACCGCAGTCAATCTGAACTCCACTTCAGTCCCCTCTCCGCCCACTTCAGTCCGGCTCCGACGACGATGGGGAAGAGGTCGCCCTCCGCATCGCGTTGAGGCATTCGCAGCTCGACCAAGGCGGATCCAGCAGCAGCAGATCTACATCGTCAGCACCCGACGCACGTCGATGCAGCGCCGGCGACGTTGCCAGCCCGTCCCGCCCGGCATGCAACTCCGGCCGCTCCACTCCGCTCCTTCAGGTACGCCGCCCACCACCACCCTCTTCTCCGGAAGTAGTGTCCGACCACCGTCGGTTCCTCGTGCCTATGCCGGGGCTGGGCGCGCACGACGACGCCCGAGTCTGAGGCACGAGCAGTCCGATGCGAGCTGCAGCGGGGAGGGATTCGACCGCGAGTGGGGGCATTGTCCGCGCGTCGGTCGATCTTGATGTCGTGCTCCTCACGTCGGTCCTCCACCACTCCCTCATGACGGCGGAGAAGGGTGCGCTGCGCCTCCGTCGCAAGAATGCCAAGGCGCTCCGACTCCCCATCGAGTTGTCGAAGCGCAAGGCAAACAAGGAGGCGACGACGACGACGACGACGCGGGCAGCCTGCCATGCGAAGGACCAGGACTGCCTGCTCCGTAGACTGTCAGGCAAAAGGTGCAGCTCTGACTCTGACCTGAAGGACGACTCCACCTCCTGCTCCAATGACGACGCACCTCCGCACGCTTACGCCTACATGGAGCGTTGATCGTGTCTATAGTTTATACGTAGTGTTGCATAGGTTTGAGATTTCAGATACAAAGGGATGAGGATGTGGAAGGCAACATACAAGGCGTGTTTTCGGTTAGTGCCTGTGACGCGACCGGGACGGATTTGCCAACATGCATGCCCAACTCATGACGACAAGTAACCAACACTAGTAGAAAAACACCTAATAGTCCCGGCCGTTACTAATACCTCCACTCTTTAGTCCCGGTTCAAACTAGAACCGGGACTAATGTGCCCCCACGTGGCTTTGTGCGCCGAGCCCAGTCAGGGGGCCTTTGCTACCGGTTGGTGGCATCAACCGGGACCAAAAGTCCATGTTTTTTTTTGGAAATTGACTGCTTTAGGGGTTTGGGGGGTTATTTTTAGGTTGTTATATTAGCTAGCTAATAGAGAGAAGTGTCCTCTCTTATATCTTCATCCTTGGTTTACCAACGCTGCTGCTATATATGTTCATTTTACCCGCTGATATAATAACTCATGCATGCTCACATACATCAGCATATATAATAACAAGTACTCGTCCTACTAATCATGCATCATCATACAACTTCTACTCGTTATTAATAATAAGTCATACGATCATCATCCTCATAGTCATCGAACCCAACCCTACATAATTGTTCTTAACACATGATCATCAGTATCATGTAGGACCTAAACACCCTTAAGGTAAAATAGCATAAAACAATATAGACCCTGACTCTCCATTATGAAGAATGGTGATCATCCTGTCTCCGATTTTTGCCCTTCGCTGAATGTTACTTCCAAGAAGCTCCTTACGACTGTCCATACATTTTTTCCATTCTTTGATTCTCAGGTCTCCACTTATTTTAGAAACCCGGTATGGACAGTTAAGATTCATAGGACGACCTGGTTGTATGTTCAAAACATGAATGCTACCGTGTGTATACATCAGATGAAGCACACAATCATTCGGGATTATCTATTGAAAAACATAGTAATAACTTCGTAGTTAGCAATGATATGATGTACTAGTTTTAGAAGTGTGCAAAAAGATGCACGGATGTTGTAATAGTACAAAAATCTTACCAGGGTATCTCCATGGTAGTTACCGTAGTTCAACACGTGCACTAGTGGCACGTATTGACCATAATGTTGAGGAGTTCGATTGTAGACATTGTAATTCTCAAGATCAGTACAAAATGCGACCAGATGATTTTTCTCCTGATAAGTTAGTTCGGAGCCTTCGGTGTAGTAGGTTATGTCTACCATCTTCCGCACATTCTTTGGAGAATGAAAATAAGCTGTCAATGGAGAATAAGTTGTCAACTATTTTGAAATAAACAATATAAATTACTTAATAACTATGTTAAGCTCACATGGGGGAAGAATTGGAGGTGTATCCACAAGGACGAAAATCGTAGGTCTCTCTTGCTCGATTGTAGGATCACCAAGATCCATGGTAACAAGCATACCTTCATCAAAACCATACATCTTGCAAAGTGCTTCCCAATTTTTGCAACCAAAATGGGTTACACCCTGAGCATTGTACAGCTTTACTTGAAAATCCACACCATGATGGGTACTTAGGATAATTTTTTTGGTTTCGAAACTTTCATAGTCTTCAAAACCCATCCTCTCCAAGACATAGCGTCTTGCAAAGCATGGGATAAGCTAGTCGAATTGAAAAAGATGAAAAATATTGTCATGATTAAAATAGTTGAAGTCATGAGTAATTACGAAAAAAACTTTTATCGTCGGTTGCGTACCGTATGAACATCGAAGGTCTCCTCGAGCTTAATGCTGAAGCGACGATCTTCGTCCAGCACAATGAACCTGTCGCAGATACCTCGGTCGTCGTGGCACCAGTCGCACTCCCCCGGGCGGTTTTCGTCGTCCGATGAGTACGCCATTTCCGGCCTACGTTCATAATTCAAATATTAAACTAGATCATTATTATTAATCACGGGTTGACTATCGATGATCGATGTACGTAGCTCCTCCTTTCATTTCCGAATGCATTATTATATCAAATTGTCTAGCACACGGGAAAGAAGGAGAACTTATCCAATATGAGCATTCAATAAGCAAAACCAAATCATAAAATAAAGTATAGTATTCAAATTAGCATGCATTCAATAATTATAAGCAAAAGTACATCATCTCTTGGTGTCCGTACATCGTCGAATATTATCACTAATACAACTAGAACCGTAGCGCCCGACAGGTATCGACGCGAGCGGTGGACACCCAAAGATAAGGAACCATCACAGGATCATAGCTCCAGTGAGATTCCTGAAGAACCTGTCAGGTATTGTCGAATCTGCCCTCCAATGCAACCATGTAGCGACGGACGTGCTCGTCCTCCTCGCTGACACGGTGACGTACCACCTCCGCGGTGTCTGGATGCCTCACCACCGTCACTGGCCCACGCGACCGCCACCAAACAAGGATCGGGTCAACAACGGGCTGCCTCCTCACCAACCTACGTCCCCCGGAAGGTAGCACCTCCCAATACCAGCCCGACGGAGCCCAGTCCCGAACATGGCCCTGATCAACAAGCAGGCCTCCACCGCCGAGTCGACGACGACGAGGATGCGGGATAGGCATCGCCGACGTCGATGCGGCAACTACTTCTATATATAGTTAAATAAAAGTAGTTTTATTAATTAAATCAACTATCTAGTTCAACTACTAAGCACTTACTATAAAAAAATAAGTAGTACTTACTAAAAACAAACTACTTCTATATATAGTAAAATAATTTAGTTTATTAAATCAACTAGTTAGTTCAACTATATATAAACTACTTCTTATTACTACACATATAATCTAACAAAAAAATCATTAATTGCTACACATCTAATCTAACAACT